>NC_088783.1:16262417-16567213 GCF_958450345.1 Calliphora vicina | reverse complement strand
CTTCAATCGTAGATGTTTATAGAGTCTTAGTTTAGCTTCATTCCTAGATGTTTATAGAGTCTTAGATTAGCTTCAATTGTAGTTGTTTATAGAGTCTTAGATTGGCTTCAATCGTAGTTGTTTATAGAGTCTTATATTGGCTTCAATCGTAGATGTTTATAGAGTATTAGATTAGCTTCAATCGTAGATGTTTATAGAGTCTGAGATTAGCTTCATTCCTAGATGTTTATAGAGTCTTAGTTTAGCTTCATTCCTAGATGTTTATAGAGTCTTAGTTTAGCTTCATTCCTAGATGTTTATAGAGTCTTACATTAGCTTCAATCGTAGATGATTATAGAGTCTTAGATTAGCTTCAATATTAGTTGTTTATACAGTCTTAGGTAAGCTTCAATCGTAGATGTTTATAGTGTCTAATAGTCCAAACCAAAAGAACTGCTAATCTTTTGAGGTCAAGAACGAATCAAGCCAATATTGGATACTCTGTTCCAAGGTGAAGCGTATCCCATAGAGAGCGTTCTGCATAGTCTGGACTATAAAGCGGATGAGGCAAAACATCCCAACCTCTTCATTCTAAATACTTTTTACAGATATTTAACAGGGCTTTTTTCAGTCGGTACAGGATAGGACCCTTTTGCTGCCACCAAATTCAGAGAATTACCTTAGCGTCATGGATATTTCACTTTGGATCTATTACGCTTCGGGTTATTGTAATGGATTCATTTCAGGATGAATCCTGCTACTCGCAAACGTTTTGAAATCACTGCTTGAGTAGGTCCCAATGATTTTGTAAGCTCTTGTAGAGTTTGACAATAATCTTCTTGGACTAATGCCTCCAATTCTTGGTCTCCAAACTTTTTAGGCTTTCCTGGGCGATTTTTGTCTTCAGTATCAAAATCAAGTATTTTATTGTTCGACAATTATTGATCGAATAATTTTTAATACTAACTAAAACATTTTAATCATTCATACAAAATTGTGGTTTTTATTCGATTATTCGAATAAATTTTATTCGAATGGTAAACCCATAAGGAGCCCATAAATAATATGTATTTAAATACCGAATTTAATAACTAGTTTTTTGTTTGTTTTGTGTTTCTTTAAAAAAATTATGAAATAAAAGTTTCTTAATTTTGTATATTTTTGTTAAAATCACTAAAAAAAAAACTAAAACTTGCACGGTTGGTGGGCATTATTTTGAATAAACTTTTAACTCAAAAAATATAAATAATAATACAATTACAAAATGACTCATTCACGCTTATACCCACCAGTGCAATATATATAGACCATGGGGAATTTATTCTCTATAGATTCTAGTAAATATTCATACATATTTCAAAACTAGTACATATAAAGTCATCAAAAGCCCCCAAATACAAGAAAAAGTAAATAAATAAATAAACAATTTTGAAAATGTAAAAGTAAATTTAAATTTTGCATACGCCAGCAGTTTATGACTTTATTAGGGATAGTCACAATGTAATGTACTGGATATTTAATGTGGATAAAGATCCTCATTTTGTTTTTATACTATTTTTAGATAACCTTGCAAATGAAATTAAGAATTAAGAGAACAATGTGTTTGTTAAAAACAGCGTTTTATATTTCAAAATTTATGTGCTTGAAATTAAATTAAAAATTAATGAACTCATAATTTAATATTATGATTTTATCTAGATACTAAATAAAACACAAGTATTCTCGCATACAAAAATCCATAGCTGTCTAGCTGTTTGAAACAAAATCAGAATATTCACTTTTGGCATGAATATAATGAAGTGTTTTTTATTTGTTTTGCTATTCTAAACAGCAATAATAACAATAATAATTTAAATAGTATAAAATAAACTAATACACAATAATTGCATGCATAAATTATTAATGAATGAACGAACGAATGAATGAACAAACGAATGAAAGGAAGGAAGAGAAATGGAAACACGTTAAACTAAATTATCGAAATAATTAGTAAAACATGTAGGTACATTCACGTACACACTACCTATAGTTGGTTTAGATTGTTCAGTTTGGTTTGGCTGACTATATATAGTAGTTTACTACATAATACATAATAAAGACCCACAAATCTGGAGCAGTTTAGATTTTTAATGGGTTGTTTTTACAAGAGTTTTTTTAGTTGTACATATGTATATGAAAATGTTGGAAAAATTTCAAATCGGAAACCAAGTGTTTGTAGTTGTAATTGTTACAAATGACCTTTATGGATTATATAAACAACAAATGTCTAATAAATATAGATTACAGCGGAACAATTATTGTTTGGTAATCATTGAATATTACTTATTTCAATACTAAGTATATTTAATTTTGTAGTAGAATTTTAGTTCTAAAATTACAATACTTTAAGAAGTACTCTGATTAGCTACCGATTACTCAGGTCGAGAATGATTTTTGTGCCGTCAAAATTAAATTTAATTCTAAGTATATTCGATACCCTCATTCTAACTGTATAAATATTTCTTCAATGCTAACAATTTAACATCCAATACATCCAGGATGTTTTAGAGCTAATTAAAAAGTCAATAACTAATTCCATGTAATTTGCCTTCTGACAACAAAAGATTTATCAGAAGCTGCTTTTAAATCATTCATTGAATGTATGATCTTTCACTAAAAGTTTTATTTGTGGGCCATCAATAATACCAAAATATGGATCAGTTTTATCTAGTGCCTTCCTTCACATAATGCTTCATAAGTCTCAGGATGATGATGTCGGGTTCCATCAGTCATATTTTCTCTCACACAATCACCCCTACCGCGAATCAATATTTCACATGAGATATGTTTCCTTTTTCCATTTTTCGTTCATCAACTTTGTTCACGTGAAAAAATTCCCCAACATGGGAAATTTTTAGATGGAATTTTGTAAACAATAAACATCTGTTACAAGGCGAATTCATACAATGTGGTGGTAGTTCTACAAAAACAACAATTGGTCTTAACAAATGTCATAAAACAAAAATGTATTAAAACTTAATACAGTGTAGATAATTGTATAGTAAGGACCAAGGTATATTAATTATAAGGTAGTGTTATCAGACCAGCTGATCGTTTTTTGCTACTATGTTCATTTTTCGCCGTAGTGCATTATAAATTTCAAAATTTGTTTACATTTTGTAAATGTCAAACTTTGTTTTGCTGTTAAATTCGTTTATGTTTTAAAACCAATAATAATACTACACGAAATTAGTTTTATTTTTAAAAACATCAAATTAAATAACAAACAGATTCAAATTTATAAACATTTTTTGTTTAACAAAAATTCGCTTTGATTTATTTGTGAGCTGTTTTTGACATTTTTCCCTGCCAGCCAATTCGCCTTCAAATGCAGGAACAATGTCAAACTACATATAAAAAAAATATAACCAATTCGCTCGGTATTCTGAATTCGCCGATGACACTACCTTATAATTAATATACCTTGGTAAGGACTTTACTTATTTATGTAAAACAAAAATATTTTAGATAGATATTTAAATATAAAAACAAGCTTTGTTAGAAAGCGATAAAAAAGTTATCAGCTTTTTGACTGACTCCACCTTGTATAAATTCGCCTTGATCTGTTACGAACAAAATCAACTATTGTGAATGATTAGTTCATGGGAATATCACGATAGCGATTTTCCCTTCAAGGGAAATGAATATTACATGGGAACATAAATTTCACATGTTTTTCACGATAGGGGTGATTGTTTGGAACCCACGACTTATTCGGGGTTTTAATCCCCATCTTAATGTAATTAAAATACAAGTCTGTTATAGGTTTTTCTAAACTTATTGTCTGTGTATTCACCACAAATGTAACAAAACACATTGCGGGAACTTTTTCGCGATGAGAATATAATGTTAAAATCAATTTATTTTTATAAATGTTATACATATGTGCATTACAAAACGGACACACGAATGTGCTTTTTCTTTATTTGTTGATCTCTGTTATTTTGAACTTGTCTCTAAGCTTGAACATCATTATTAATAATAATTAAAATTATAGTTTACACAAATTCTAAATCACTAAATTACGGGCCGTATATCACGCTATTTAATATTTAATTTAACCAATTATCAACAAGTTTTCAGTACAGTTGAACACGGTTATAATAAACTATGTCTATAGCGAACAACATAAGTGTAGACGGGGATTAACATTATCCGATTTGACTCACTTTTCAGAACCGCAGTTTTATACCAAGTGTCATAGTAATACTGCCAGGCACTTTTCAAAAATCGAAAAACACGCTAATTTACATAAAGGATGTTTTTTTATAGTTGCAGAGCATTTATAAAACCACATTTTAAAATAGTTTTAAATATGAAATATGTTTCATATTGAAGTGATTTAAATTTAAATTAATTAAACATTACATTTATCCAGTTCATTACCCCCTGTCTATACTTGAAAAATATTTATCATAACAATTAATGACGTTTGTTGTCAAGACAAAGTTGTCTGAGCAAAAGCACTAACAATTTTGTCATAACGAAGCAATAATACTAATAAATGGAGACTATACCTGCTAATTTTTTATCTTGACAACCATTTTGACGTTTATCATGATTAGAGTTTTTCACGGGAATTCCGCAAAATTTTCAATCCCGAAATCCCGGGAAATTGTGCGAGAATTCCCTGGAATTATTTTCCTTAGTTTTATGTGATTTTTTTGAACTTGATTTTCTCTAAAAGATGCTTAAAGCTCTAAAACAAATGCAGAAGATTCATACAAGAAAAATCATTAAACCCAAATAGACCAATAACAAGTTCATTATTCAAAATATTCCAAAAACTCGCGAATGTTTACGGCAGTCACAGAATTCGAAAGTGGAATTATTTTAGTAGTTTGCTTTTTCACAAAGAGTAAAACTAAAACTTTTGGAATAAAACCACCTTCCGTGAAATTGAATTTTGTTTAATACTATTGGGTTTTCTTCCAGTTTTAATGAATATCTTTATTTAATTTTTGTTTTAATAATCATAACAATGCAATTCAAACGACCATGTTCTGGAAAAAGCAACGTTTTCAGTATTCACTAGCGGTCAAGGCGAATTTATACAAGGTGGAGTCAGTCAAACAGCTGATAACTTTTTTTTCGCTTTTTGGTTCTAACAATTGTCAAAGCTTGTTTTTATATTTAAATATCTACATATTCTAAGCTTATTAACAAAATATTTATTGTGTATATAAAGAAGTCAAGGCCTCACTATTCAATTATCTATACTATATTAAGTTTAAATACTTATTTGTTTAATTTTTGATTTTGGTTTTTTTGACATTTGTTAAGACTAGGGTTTTAATTTCCCGACCTTTTTTGATTCCCAGGAATCGGTAAATTTTTTTCTACATTCCCGGGTACCCGGCTATTCCCGAAATATATAATGATACTGTAAATTAGGAATATTATAGACAAATTTCATATAAAAACTTGGTGTTATAATTAATAAATATCAGAGCTTCGAATTAATTAATAAAATTTGAGATTAATTCACTAAAATCTTAATCCGTAATTTAAAAATGTCAGCCTTTCATTCCATAAATCCATTCCTAATATTTAATTTTTTAGATTCATTCATTCAGTCTTTGTTTAAACTGAATTAATTTTAAAGTTAATTAATAACAGAATTTCTTCAAACTTTGAATGATTAAATTTTTGTTAAATCAAATCATTTACAAAATTAATTAAAAAAATTATCTTAAACCTTTTTCTGCTAGATTTTAATTGAAGAAAAATTTAATCATTTAATAAATTTTTGAAGCTACTTTGTTATGGATTTGGAGAAGAAATTTAAAGAAATTAGAATGATTCAATAAGAAATAAATTCTATAAATAATGAATCCTCTTTTTAAATTTTCATACGAAAAACCTCAAATGAATAATAAGCGGTCTATTATTGCCAAGATATAAGAAAAAAACTGTAAAAAACTTTTCACTGTTTTTTGGTGAAAAAAAAATATAGTTCTAACTTGTTTTCTATGTATTTTCGTCACTTTTTTATCGGGTAGTGAAAAATTGGCAAAGTTCCCGGGAAATTTGTACCGGGAATTCCCGGTATAAAAACCCTAGTTAAGACCAATTGTTGTTTTTGTAGAACTGGCACCACCTTGTATGAATTCGCCTTGCTAGCGGGTTTGAAACTCCCAATTTCTAGCGTTTTCGTTTGTCAGAACATCTGTTTGGCGTTTTCAAACCGAAAACGCAAATGTTAAGAAAATTAAAAAAAATAAAATGTTTATTTTTTGCGAATTAACAGAAATAAATGGAAATTGAAGCCATTCCGATACAAACGACAAATGGTGACAGGTTTGTATATAGCCAAAATTAGAAATCGTCTCAGTTTATCTCTTTGTATTAAATTTTTACTGTATTTTTTTATTTGTATCCAATTTCCAAATACATACTTAAAATTTAATAATTTGTTCTAGACGGGAATTCCCGGAATCCCGGGAAATTTCAAAATTAATCCCGATTTCCCGGGAAATGAAAGAGTGCGGGAAAAGATGAACTCTAATCATGATACAAATTTATCAGGTATAGACAGGGTGTTAGGAATCATTTCAAATATAAATAATAAACCTTTAGATCAGGAGAGTGTTAAATTTGTTTCTAGTTACCCTTGTATTATTTAATTTTATTTTTTTGTCTTGTAGTTATAAAAAAAATTGTGTTTAGCATAACAATTGCAGTTTTTGCTTGTTTCTGACAAGGATTTATCATAACAAAAGTATGCAAAATAATTTAATCACCAGCAAGAAGACGTGACCATTCCATTATCTGCATTTTACTCTAAATCGTTAAAATGCAGGTATTTTCTTTTGGCTTTAGAAATAATTTTATTTATTTTTCGAAAGTTTTAAACTGAAACTACAAATGAATTTGGAAGTTTGCTGTAATTTTGTTGTTAAAACATTTTTATTGATCAAACTAGATAGAAAGTTTTGCTCTGTGTTTTTAACAAATATAATAAATATCTATTAAATCCTAGTAAAAATTTATTTAAAGTCCATTTTTACCCCTAAAATATACTTTTAACTCGACAACCACAGAGAGCCTCAAAAGTGAGTAAACACCAGTGAATATTTGATTTTTTTAAGATAATGAAAATCATAAACTCTATCCATTTAAAAGTTTGTTGCAGATTAGGTCGGACTTTCATTTCACTTATTTTTAAGAGAGAGTGTTTACTGAGTAAAAACGTGCTAAATCTAGACCCAAGGTTAAGTTTGAAACAATGAAACACACTCCACACTGTCTTAAAATAAGTTATTATTATTAATATTCTTCAAACATTTGTGGTTAAATCTTAAAACTTTATAAATATTTGTGTGATTTAAAGCTGACTGACTTATCGCTTATTTGATGAAAAATAAATAAACCTACAAACAAATATATTGTTAAAGGCAAAACCGTACTTTATAAATTGATTACGTAGTAAGTATAAGCAGAAATACGTATAATGTTCTTTCTAATCATATTCAATGAATCACTGAGCACATTTTATTAGTGAAATTGATTAACCTTCGTGATTGACCCATGGAAGTAAATTATAATTAAATAATCATTTTTATTTTTTGAAGAATACGCAGAAATGAATACCAAAATAGTATTTATTATTTTGATTTATACACAGATAATTGTTTTGTGTGAATTTATGCCAAATATGCTGAATGGCAAACATTTTTTATAACATTGAAAATTTATTAATTTATTATGAGTTTATGCGGATAAAGAATTAAAATTTAGACACATTTAATGAACCGGATATATATTTGTTTTATATTGAAGTTAATACAAACAAACAATAAGAGAATTATTAAATGATCGTACTAAGCATATTTTGCGAATAAAATAAGTACAGTGAACTTGCGATAATGTGAACATCTAATATAATGAATTATCCACTAATGTGAACACTCATTTATTTTATATGGACGCTTTAAGTAGTTAACAAAGTTCAATGGCTCTAAATGTGAACAATTTTTGTTTTGTAATTATGGGAATTCCCAATTTGCTAAAAACTTCTTTTTTTAATTTTGGTATTCCCCCAAATTGATAAAAAAACAAGTAAGAAAGTATGATCGGTCAAGCCCGATCATAAAATACCCTACACCAAGTAAATGAGCAAGAAGATTTTTCTTTTAAAATTTCAATAATTTATATTTTTTGAGTGATTTTCGGAATTGGGCCTTATATGTGGGCTATGACCAATTATGAACCGATTACCATGAAATTGGGTCGTGTGATTTATGTTTATATGAAAGTTATTTATGTTGAATTTGGTGTATATACCAAAATTTTTAAGCGATTTATGCACGTTAAAGTGATTTTCGGAAGCGGGTCTATATGAGAGCTATGACTAATTATGGACCGATCGTAACAAAATTTGGTCACATGAATTTTGTATATATAAAACTTATTTGGAGCGAAATTTGTGTAGATACATAGATAAATTAAACATTTATGACCTATAAAGTCCAATTTCGAGGGGCTAGGTGAAATAATGGACCGATTTCAGCCAGTTTCAATAGGCTTGGTTCTTGGGCCGAAAAAATAATATGTACCAAATTTGTACCAAAGAAATATCTTCAAAATTGCGACCTGTACTCTGCGCACAAGGTTTACATGGACAGACAGCCAGCCAGCCGACTCAGAAAGTGATTCTAAGTCGTTCGGTATACTTTAAGGTGGGTGTTAGACTAATATTTTTGGGCGTTACAAATATCTGCACAAACGCATAATACCCTCCCCACTATGGTGGTGTAGGGTATAATGAAATGGTCCATGTATGTAATGGCATCACGTGAGAACGGCTGGTGCGATTTGGCTGATTTTTTTTTTATTCGATTCGAAATTTTTTGGAGATGGTTTGTAAAGAAAAAAATTTCAATAATTCCAGGTAAAACTCGGAAATTTTTTTATTTTTTTTAGTTCAGTCAACTGTAATAAAAAAGTCCCCTAAAGTGTGCAGTACAAATTTAGATATTTTATTTGCAAATAAATAAGAACAGGCAGGTGTATGTGGGTTGGAGAAACTTGAAGAACTAACATTATTAAATAGCTACCGGCGGAGCCCGGGCGGTCAACTAGTTTTTAATAAAGTGTTAATGATACCCATTAACTTTTGCACAACTTTTCGGTCGACTTTTCTGCATATTTATTCCAAGCATATAACATTTTTTTATTGTCGATAATAGCGCTTCCATTTTTCTTTAATTTAGCTTTGACAATAGCCCAATATTTTTCAATTGGCCGAAGCTGGGGACAATTGGGTGGGTTCGTACAAAAATTAATACATATATTAATTTGAAATCTTGACAGAATAACGGTTGGTTTGTTTAGAAAGTCATGCCAAAAGAAAACTAAAATGTTGCCACTAGTTTTTTGTAAAAAACTTCTACAGTGCGACCGGATTTTATGTGAACAATGCTTTACATACTCTGCTTGTCAAAATTTTTGATTATGTTGGCTGGAGCTGTCATACTCTGCCTTTTCTTTTTGTTGTTTTTTTAGATTTGTTGTGGTATTCGCAACAACAAACTTTAGTGAATTAGACAGCTTGATCCATAAACAAGTAAAGAAAAATAATAATCAGCTGTGCTATCGACACCACCTTATGTGGAATCGCCTTGTTTGGCTTGGTATAGTAGTCAGCTGTTTTTGACAAGCTCAGTATAGTTTTACACAAACAAAATGACGTTTTTTTTTTGTTTTTTTTTTTATTGTTATAGACCATGGATTTACCTGTATTTTGTTGTTACAAAACTTAGATTTTTGACAACAGACTTAAGTTTTTTGTCTCTCAGTATACACACAGTCTCAAAAGTGAGTAAACACCAAAAATTATTTTTTTTTAAGAAAATGAAAATCCATCGATTAAAATTTAAAAGTTTCGGTTTGTTGGAGATTGGGCTGAATAATAGATTCGTTTCTGAAAAAAAGAATTTAAGTCAGACTATAATGATTTTCATGATTTTGAAAAAATTAAAAAATTCATTGGTGTTTACTCACTTTTGAGACTGTGTGTATGTTATTCTATGGTCTAAATATTTAAAAAAAAGTGTCGAATATTACAATATTAAGTAAAAATTATAAAGTTGCAGAATCAACAATTTCTTTAATAAAATATAACAATTTTAAAGTTTTTTTTTAAATGTATATACAATATATAGGTCGAATATATGTATGTAGGTCGAATTGCTGATATTCTGCAGTTATTAGGAAATATAATAAAGAAAGAAAAAATAATGTTGTACAATAAATTTGTAAGATTTTTTTTTATTAAATTAAATAAAGTGCGTACAAACGAATTTTTCACCAAAATTTCAGTTAATTTTTCCTTCAAATAACAATACAGTGAAATTGATTACAATATTATTTCATAATTTATTAATAATGATTTTTATTAAATATCATAAAATAATTTATCCGAAAGACCTTATAGTTTCTTTAAAAATAAAAGAAAACCTGTTGCATATAAACGATTGTCTATCACTGTATTTCCTTTAGGATCTTAACTCTTTGCGGTTTAGTGGTCACTTTTCTAACCTCCTTTTCTATAGTCTTTAAAACATAGATTATTGGCATATATTGGCATTTTGCTAAACAATTAAATTTTTTGAAGTCATCGTTTATGTTTTTGCCGTCAGGGTGCTCTGGTTAGATTAATATATTAATTTGAAAATATTTTAAAACGTACTTTTTCTAAGAGACTTTCACGCATTCAATATAAAAGCACAGTGTTTATTGTTCATCGAATTCAGTATTACTTTGTTATTTCTCTTGTTTTGGTCAGAAAATTTAGTCAAAATTATTAGCTTTCAAACAAATGTAGACTCTACGAAATTATTTTTAATGCCCACCGCTATGGTGGTTAATAAACTAACCACCCCATTCCATAAAAGCCTTTATTTTTTCTAATTTTTTTATAATCAGCTAACTTTAATTAAAGTAAAAATGCAATTGTTTTGATTTTAAACTTATACTCATAAAACCGTGGCTGAAAGAGTTAATACACAATTTTAATTGTTTAGAAAATCTTATATGTATCCAATCATATGAACATTTTGAAAGTATTTTTAACATTTTTATTCATGCATTTAATTGAGGCAATATTTATGTATTAATTATACCGTTTCTTAATATTGTATTATTTTATTTACTGTTTACTTTTATTACTCTATAAATTAGTTTAAACAGCTGGCAGCTAAAAGTTTCACAATTTCAATAATTTAGTTTATCAGTTTTTAAACAATTAAGTACGTATTGCAATTAAATAATACTTGGCTGTTTTTTATTATAGATTTCTTTTGATCATTATAACAAGACCTTGCATTCCTGTCAAAAATATTGTAGACTAGCATATCACCCGCTACTTCGTTAGCATATATTTTGTTATTAAAAAAATGTATATCAATGTACAATTAAAAAATGTGTTATTTACTATGTAGCATGAAACAGCTTAACATACCAAATTATTTGATTAGCAAATAACGTTTGTACATAATTTTCAAAATATTTAAACGTCCTATTCCATCTGATTTCTATTTAATTTAATTTTTCCAGATCCATTATTATAGAAAATTAAAAAAAGTACCATTAAATTAAATAAAAAGTACCATAAGAAAAAGTACTATAACGCCCCCACAGCATTTCCACTCGATCGATTCCATATAAGCTTTATTTCATGTTACTGGGTTCGTTGGTGAAGAAAATACAAAAACTACAATTGGAATAACGAAAAAGTATCATTTATTCTTAGAAAATTCAAAAAGTACCGTTATAATAAACAGAAAGTTCCATATTGTCACTACTTCTAGATTTGGGTCCATATAAACAAAGCATAATGTTTCTAAGTTCATTGGTGAAAAAAATATAAAACGTACCATAAAGTCCCCCTTTAAATTCTCACTCATTTAGAACCATATATGCCTTATTTTATGTTTATAGATTCATTATTATAGAAAATTCAAAAAAGGATCATCATTACAATAAAAGTACGTTGAAGTATCCCCTTGAATTTTCACTCACATTGGACCATATACGTTTAATTACAATTTGTCTGTGTCCATTATTACAGAAAATTCAAAAAATACTTTTAGAATATAGAAAAGTACCAAAAAGCCCCAATTTGTGGTTTCCGACTCACTCGGGTCCATATAAGCTTCATTTCATGTTTCTAGGTTCATTGGTGAAGAAATTACAAAAAGTACCATCCGAATAAAAAAAGTACCAAAAAGTCTCCGCCTAGAATTCTCACTGACTTAGGACCATATATGCTTAATTTCATGTTTCTATGTGCATTGTTATAGAAAATTCAAAAAGTACCATTATAACAAAGAAAAAGTACCATGAAACATCCGCTTGAATTTTGATTCACATAGGACCATATATGCTTAATTTCATGTTTCTAAGTCCATTTTTATAGAAATTTCAAAAAAGTACCATTAGAAGAACAAAAAAGTACCTATAGTTCAGTTCTCACATTTTGGTACCTTAATATTATCCACTATTCCTAACACTAACTTCACTCAGATGCATATCAGCTATCTTTAATGTCGATAAGTGAAATAATTTAAAATATTAAAAAAAAACACCCCTCAAGTTTGAAATTTAAAAATATTCCATTTTGTCAAAATTGTTTATGCTACAGACATGTCTCAATCGATTAAAATCTGTGTTAATGTGCCCAATAAAAATATGTTTTAAAAAACGTACCGAACTGTTTACCCGGATTTGGCCCAATATTCACTCGAGTTCCAAATAACACCCTGTTAGTTAATTTTTGTATGAATCCAGGATCCAATGTAAAAAAAATTATCAAAATTGGCTTAATAATTTCAAATCAAATGTATTTTCCCGATTTTATTTCCTTTTTGGTACCTTTTTTATCCCCATTGCGGTGGTAAAATTTTACTCAAATAAAAATCTGCATCGTGGTGGGACTTCATAATAAAATATTCGTATGTCTCTGTCAAATTATAGAAAAACATACATATTTTATGAAAAAGTACCAAAAATAAACACTATTTTTATCCCGTAAGGGTTCGAATTTCTAAAAAGTACGAAACACCTGTCAGCTTATTTTTTAAATGGAGTAACATGCAATTTAAAGTTTTTTTGTATCTTTATTAGTTTTGAAGATATAAGGATACCGAATTTACCCCTTTTTACCCTTTGTTATCCCCTAAACGTTCGAATTTCCAAAAATCCCTTCTTATCGGATCGTTTTGGGGAGGGAGGAACCCACAGTTAAAATTTCATGATTCTAGCTTCAGTATTTTCTATAGAAAATCCTGTGTATAACACGAGTATTTTCTATAGAAAATCCTGTGTATAACACGAGTATTTTCTATAGAAAATCCTGTGTATAACACGAGTATTTTCTATAGAAAATCCTGTGTATAACACGAGTATTTTCTATCGAAATTCCTGTGTATAACACGAGTATTTTCTATCGAAATTCCTGTGTATAACACGAGTATTTTCTATCGAAATTCCTGTGTATAACACGAGTATTTTCTATCGAAATTCCTGTGTATAACACGAGTATTTTCTATAGAAAATCCTGTGTATAACACGAGTATTTTCTATAGAAAATCCTGTGTATAACACGAGTATTTTCTATAGAAAATCCTGTGTATAACACGAGTATTTTCTATAGAAAATCCTGTGTATAACACGAGTATTTTCTATAGAAAATCCTGTGTATAACACGAGTATTTTCTATAGAAAATCCTGTGTATAACACGAGTATTTTCTATAGAAAATCCTGTGTATAACACGAGTATTTTCTATAGAAAATCCTGTGTATAACACGAGTATTTTCTATAGAAAATCCTGTGTATAACAGTATTTTCTATAGAAAATCTTGTGTATAACACGAGTATTTTCTATAGAAAATCCTGTGTATAACACGAGTATTTTCTATAGAAAATCCTGTGTATAACAGTATTTTCTATAGAAAATCTTGTGTATAACACGAGTATTTTCTATAGAAAATCCTGTGTATAACAGTATTTTCTATAGAAAATCTTGTGTATAACAGTATTTTCTATAGAAAATCTTGTGTATAACAGTATTTTCTATAGAAAATCCTGTGTATAACAGTATTTTCTATAGAAAATCCTGTGTATAACAGTATTTTCTATAGAAAATCCTGTGTATAACAGTATTTTCTATAGAAAATCCTGTGTATAACAGTATTTTCTATAGAAAATCCTGTGTATAACAGTATTTTCTATAGAAAATCCTGTGTATAACAGTATTTTCTATAGAAAATCCTGTGTATAACAGTATTTTCTATAGAAAATCCTGTGTATAACAGTATTTTCTATAGAAAATCCTGTGTATAACAGTATTTTCTATAGAAAATCCTGTGTATAACAGTATTTTCTATAGAAAATCCTGTGTATAACAGTATTTTCTATAGAAAATCCTGTGTATAACAGTATTTTCTATAGAAAATCCTGTGTATAACAGTATTTTCTATAGAAAATCCTGTGTATAACAGTATATAACAGTATATTCTATAGAAAATCCTGTGTATAACAGTATATTCTACAACAAAAGTATAACAGTTTTTTCCATAGAAAAGATTTTCTTACATATACTTTTTAGTTAATTAAATTTTATTTTACAGATGCCAGGACTTGTTGTTTTTAGAAGACGCTGGTCGGTAGGCTCAGATGATCTAGTGGTGCCTGGAGCATTTCTAGTAACCATACATTTCTTATGGTAAGTTAACAAAAATTAACAAAAAAATAATAAAAATTAATAAAATTTTAATGGATCCTCTCTCTCTTTTCTCTCCACAGTGTGATAACTGTAATTGTATCATTGGCCATTTTTGATTACGATACCAGTATAACAGATGTTAAATTACTTTTTTATCATCAAATTGGTTATTTAGCTATATTAAGTGGTAAGTAAGTCTGGCAAATATAAATATATTTTTTACAATATTTTACCACAAAACCACTAAAACAATAAATTTATAAATAAATAATACTGTTTTTTCTTTGTATTTCCCTTTATTGCAGTTTCATTATTTATAGAAATAGGAATATGCATAATATCAATGCGTGGCAGTATATTGGACTCTGATGTCAGGGCACCAATAAATATATGGATTTATATTAAAACTGGTAAATATATCACACATGAGTTTTGCTATAAAATTAACTAAATTTATTTGTTTGTTTGTTTTCCTATAGTGGTAATGTTATTCGATATTGCCTGGTTGATTATGGGAACAATGTGGCTGACAAAATATTATTTACAATCCACCATTGTTAGTACAGAAAAGAAAATCTTTTTTGGTATGTTTATGAAACTTTTAAAGCCAATTAACATTATATTGTTAATTTCATAGTTATTTCCTTTGGTATCACTTATTTATCGTTTTATTTTGTTTGTTTTCTTTAGCAATTATGATCTCAAACTGGGCCTTAGTATTTGTTACGATGGCAACGATCTGGTGTACCTTTGATACAGCCGGTCGTTCATGGGTGAAAATGAAGAAGTATCAACGATCAATGCGTGAAACAGAGTCACGTTTTAATTATAAACGCAGCAATAGTATGAATCGTAATTGGCGTCAAAGGTTAGTAAATTGAATTGTTGTTTAGCTAAACTCGACTCAACGAAAAGTTTATCTAAACTGCAACTATTTGCATATGAAACTTGCACTACCTGAATTTCTCATCTTTACAGAAAAGTTATTCGAGCCTATCAGGACAGCTGGGATCATCGCTGTCGTTTACTATTCTGTTGCATAGGTTCGTCGGAACGCAATCGTAACTCCTTCACCGATATAGCTCGACTACTGAGTGACTTTTTTCGTGAACTGGATGTAGTGCCGTCAGATGTGGTGGCTGGTTTGGTGCTGTTGCGTAAATTTCAACGTCTGGAACGTGAAGCGGTAGTACGACAACGAAAAAATGGTACCTATGAATTTCTAAGCGGTGTACCCATCACGGAACGTACGAAATTTTTAGCCTTAAATGATGCGAAAAATTATGATTTCTTTCAAACTGTTATACATTATATGTACTTTGCTCAGGGTGCATACGGTTGGCCCATGTACTTTATAATAAATAGATCGAAAATGTACAATTTAATACCGGAATTAAAGTGAGTAATTTCAATTTTCTTCTCGTATAAATGTGAATTTAAAATGGTTTCCTTTTACTTGCAGATGTTTTGGTTGTTGCGTTAATCCCACCACTGAAGCGGAAATAATTCAAGACAATTGCTGCTATTGCAACTATGCTGCTCTCAAGAAAACTCTACAAGTTGGTGATATTGAAATTGTGTATGTCACCTATCATGTGGATGTGGGCGAAACACCATTTTTCGTTGCCATCGATTATACCCAAAAGAAAATTGTTGTCAGCATACGTGGTACCTTGAGTATGAAAGATATTCTCACGGATCTAAATGCCGAAGCTGAAGTGTTACCTTTGAATCCACCGCGTGACGATTGGTTGGGTCATAAGGGAATGGTTCAAGCGGCAATTTATATACGTAACAAATTGGAAGAGCAAAATATCATACGGAATGCTCTCAACAAGAATCTCGAGCGTAATACACATACGTTCGGTTTAGTATTAGTGGGTCATTCGTTGGGTGCCGGCACTGCCGCCATATTGGCGATATTAATGAAGGCCGACTATCCAACGTTACAGTGTTTTGCCTATTCGCCGCCAGGTGGTTTACTAAGGTATGGTATTCAAATTTTCAGTTTGGTTTTATAATAATATTCAAATAGAAAAATATGAAAAATCTAAAATCACTCATAGATCCTTAATAAGAGGTCCTAGAAGAAAATGGACAATAATCTGTGATCACTCTTATTTCCCACCAAATATCGACTTTATTATGAAAAATCTAAAATCGTTCATAGATCCTTAATAGGAGGTCCTAGAAGAGAATGGACAATAATCTGTGATCACTCTTATTTCCCACCAAATATCGATTTTTATATGAAAAATCTTAAATCACTCATAGATCCTTAATAAGAGGTCCTAGAGGAAAAACGACAATAATCTGTGATCACTCTTATTTCCCACCAAATATCGATTTTTATATGAAAAATCTAAAATCACTCATAGATCCTTAATAAGAGGTCCTAGAGGAAAATGGGCAATAATCTGTGATCACTCTTATTTCCCACCAAATATCGATTTTTATATGAAAAATCTAAAATCACTCATAGATCCTTAATAAGAGGTCCTAGAGGAAAAACGACAATAATCT
The DNA here is from genome assembly GCF_958450345.1 of Calliphora vicina. Taxonomy (NCBI): domain Eukaryota; kingdom Metazoa; phylum Arthropoda; class Insecta; order Diptera; family Calliphoridae; genus Calliphora; species Calliphora vicina. Next base: position 16,549,942 of record NC_088783.1, on the reverse strand, counting down.
GTGATCACTCATGAAAAATCTTAAATCACTCATATATCCTTAATAAGAGGTCCTAGAGGAAAATGGGCAATAATCTGTGATCACTCTTATTTCCCACCAAATATCGATTTTTATATGAAAAATATAAAAATCACTCATAAATCCTTAATAAGAGGTCCTAGAAGAAAATGGGCAATAATCTGTGATCACTCTTATTTCCCACCAAATATTGATTTTTATATGAAAAATCTAAAATCACTCATAGATCCTTAATAAGAGCTCCTAGAAGAAAATGGACAATAATCTGTGATCACTCTTATTTCCCACCAAATATTGATTTTTATACGAAAAATCTTAAATCACTCATAGATCCTTAATAAGAAGTCCTAGAGGAAAATGGGCAATAATCTGTGATCACTCTTATTTCCCACCAAATATCGATTTTTATATGAAAAATCTAAAATCACTCATAGATCCTTAATAAGAGGTCCTAGAGGAAAAACGACAATAATCTGTGATCACTCTTATTTCCCACCAAATATCGATTTTTATATGAAAAATCTTAAATCACTCATATATCCTTAATAAGAGGTCCTAGAGGAAAATGGGCAATAATCTGTGATCACTCTTATTTCCCACCAAATATCGATTTTTATATGAAAAATATAAAAATCACTCATAAATCCTTAATAAGAGGTCCTAGAAGAAAATGGGCAATAATCTGTGATCACTCTTATTTCCCACCAAATATTGATTTTTATATGAAAAATCTAAAATCACTCATAGATCCTTAATAAGAGCTCCTAGAAGAAAATGGACAATAATCTGTGATCACTCTTATTTCCCACCAAATATTGATTTTTATACGAAAAATCTTAAATCACTCATAGATCCTTAATAAGAAGTCCTAGAGGAAAATGGGCTATAATCTGTGATCACTCTTATTTCCCACCAAATATCGATTTTTATATGAAAAATCTAAAATCACTCATAGATCCTTAATAAGAGGTCCTAGAAGAAAATGGACAATAATCTGTGATCACTCTTATTTCCCACTAAATATCGATTTTTATATGAAAAATCTTAAATCACTCATAAATCCTTAATAAGAGGTCCTAGAAGAAAATGGGCAATAATCTGTGATCACTCGATTTTTATATGAAAAAATTAAAATCACTCGATTTTTATATGAAAAAACTAAAATCACTCATAGATCCTTAATAAGAGGTCCTAGAAGAATATGGGCAATAATCTGTGATCACTCTTATTTCCCACCAAATATTGATTTTTATATGAAAAATCTAAAATCACTCATAGATCCTTAATAAGAGGTCCTAGAAGAAAATGGACAATAATCTGTGATCACTCTTATTTCCCACCAAATATCGATTTTTATATGAAAAATCTTAAATCACTCATAAATCCTTAATAAGAGGTCCTAGAAGAAAATGGGCAATAATCTGTGATCACTCGATTTTTATATGAAAAAATTAAAATCACTCGATTTTTATATGAAAAAACTAAAATCACTCATAGATCCTTAATAAGAGGTCCTAGAAGAATATGGGCAATAATCTGTGATCACTCTTATTTCCCACCAAATATCGATTTTTATATGAAAAATCTTAAATCACTCATAGATCCTTAATAAGAGGTCCTAGAAGAAAATGGGCAATAATCTGTGATCACTCTTATTTCCTACCAAATATCGATTTTTATATGAAATATCTAAAATCACTCATAGATCCTTAATAATAGGTGCTAGAGGAAAAACGACAATAATCTGTGATCACTCTTATTTCCCACCAAATATCGATTTTTATATGAAAAATCTAAAATCACTCATAGATCCTTAATAAGAGGTCCTAGAGGAAAATGGGCAATAATCTGTGATCACTCTTATTTCCCACCAAATATCGATTTTTATAAGAAAAATCTAAAATCACTCATAGATCCTTAATAAGAGGTCCTAGAAGAAAATGAACAATAATCTGTGATCACTCTTATTTCCCACCAAATATCGATTTTTATATGAAAAATCTTAAATCACTCATAGATCCTTAATAAGAGGTCCTAGAGGAAAAACGACAATAATCTGTGATCACTCTTATTTCCCACCAAATATCGATTTTTATACGAAAAATCTAAAATCACTCATAGATCCTTAATAAGAGGTCCTAGAGGAAAATGGGCAATAATCTGTGATCACTCTTATTTCCTACCAAATATCGATTTTTATATGAAATATCTAAAATCACTCATAGATCCTTAATAATAGGAGCTAGAGGAAAAACGACAATAATCTGTGATCACTCTTATTTCCCACCAAATATCGATTTTTATATGAAAAATCTTAAATCACTCATAGATCCTTAATAAGAGGTCCTAGAGGAAAATGGGCAATAATCTGTGATCATTCTTATTTCCCACCAAATATCGATTTTTATAAGAAAAATCTAAAATCACTCATAGATCCTTAATAAGAGGTCCTAGAAGAAAATGGACAATAATCTGTGATCACTCTTATTTCCCACCAAATATCGATTTTTATATGAAAAATCTTAAATCACTCATAGATCCTTAATAAGAGGTCCTAGAGGAAAAACGACAATAATCTGTGATCACTCTTATTTCCCACCAAATATCGATTTTTATACGAAAAATCTAAAATCACTCATAGATCCTTAATAAGAGGTCCTAGAGGAAAATGGGCAATAATCTGTGATCACTCTTATTTCCTACCAAATATCGATTTTTATATGAAATATCTAAAATCACTCATAGATCCTTAATAATAGGTGCTAGAGGAAAAACGACAATAATCTGTGATCACTCTTATTTCCCACCAAATATCGATTTTTATATGAAAAATCTTAAATCACTCATAGATCCTTAATAAGAGGTCCTAGAGGAAAATGGGCAATAATCTGTGATCACTCTTATTTCCTACCAAATATCGATTTTTATATGAAATATCTAAAATCACTCATAGATCCTTAATAATAGGTGCTAGAGGAAAAACGACAATAATCTGTGATCACTCTTATTTCCCACCAAATATCGATTTTTATATGAAAAATCTTAAATCACTCATAGATCCTTAATAAGAGGTCCTAGAAGAAAATATACAAATATCTGTGATCACTCTTATTTCCCACCAAATATCGATTTTTATAAGAAAAATCTAAAATCACTCATAGATCCTTAATAAGAGGTCCTAGAGGAAAATGGGCAATAATGTGTGATCACTCTTAGTTCCCACCAAATATCGATTATATGAAAAATCACTCATAGATCCTTAATAAGAGGTCCTAGAGGAAAATGGACAAATATCTGTGATCACTCTTATTTCCCACCAAATATCGATTTTTATACGAAAAATCTTAAATCACTCATAGATCCCTAATAAGAGGTCCTAGAAGAAAATGGGCAATAATCTGTGATCACTCTTATTTCCCACCAAATATCGATTTTTATATGAAAAGTCTAAAATTATTTTAAATTAAAAAAATAAATAACTAGTATTGATTAGTATTCATAACAATGTGCGGTAATAAAAACATGCCATGATCAATTCTTAATATATAAAGACACATAGCTCACAAATCAATTGCAATTATCTACTAAAATTCTGCAATTATCTCAAAGTGTTATCGTGTTTTATTAGCAGTTAATACACGTACAAAAAATAACGCACAACAAACAGATTGCATTATAAAAATTTTGCCTGACAAAATTTCAACTGGCATTAACCGATTGCCAACAGATTAGATAAGATTTATAACATTCAATTAATAACAAACGACAGCGAAAGAAACCTATCTATATTCCAATAATAATTGGAAATGCAAAAACAATATAAATTTTGTTATAATGACAAAAATGTATTTCATTGTTTTGTTTTTTTATTTAATCACGTGTTATAATTTTGTTAATCATTTAATTTGTTTTATCTATTTGCAGTATGCCAGCTGTAGAGTATTCTAAAACGTTTATAACTTCAGTGGTTTTGGGTAAAGATGTTGTACCTCGCATTGGTTTATACCAAATGGAAGCTTTAAGAGCTGATCTCATAAACGCTATACAACGTAGTATAGATCCTAAGGTGTGTATATTCTCAAAGATTTTGTATAATTAGGATCCATCCATACCAAAACGGACAGTAGTCGAATTTGTTATTTTCGATTTTAAGGAAATTAATCACAGTTGTTTATCAAATCATAGACATGATAAATCCGAAAAGTGCTATTTTCCGACCATTTTGAGATGGATTCTCCCAATTGTGTAACCTGTTTATAGGTATTTATTTAAAAATCTATATCTTTCAGTGGAAAACTATATCATGTTCAATGATATGTTGCTGTTGTGGACCTGAACCCAAGTCCGTTGTAGAAATGTCCGTAAAAGATACTCATATTAATAAATATCAAGAAGTAAGTAATTTACTATATTTATTTTATTTAATTCCTTTAAGAAAATTTTGTTCAAAATAACTTTCAGTTTTGAAAAAATCTAAAACCTTTTATATGCCGATCGACTCAGAATCACTTTCCGAATCGATTTAACGATGTTTCTCCGTCCGCCTGGCTTGCTGTTTATGTATTGGATAAATGACTTAAAAATGTGGGATTTTTTTCAAATTTGTAGATTTTATTTTGAAACATTTGTACAATATAAATTTATTCAAAGTATTGACCATTGTTAGCTATGACCTTTTCCCATCTTTCTGGCAACATATGGATTCCGAGCCAAAAGAACTGCTCATCTTTTGACACCGAGAACGAATCAAGCTAATATCGAATACTCTGTTCCAAAGTGAGAGAATGTTCTGCATCAATCGAAACCAATTGTATTCGGACGGGGCAAGGTCTGGACACATCATTCTAAATAGTTTTTAACAGATATTGTAACATGTGGTCTAGAGTTGTCATGATGGAATATTGCGGTTTCATGTCTGGCCGCGTATTTTGTGCGTTTTTCGGCCAATGCTCGCTTCAAACGAATCATTTGCATTCGGCTCATAATAGATAGGACCCTTTTGCTCCCACCAAATACAAAGAATTACATTAGCGCCATGGATATTTGGCTTTGGTGTCGATTCGGCTGATTGGCCAAGCTTTACATACGACCTCTTACGCTTCGGGTTATCGTAATGGATCCAATTTTCATCGCAAGTAATGATTAGGTGCAAAAAATGATTTTCTTTTATAGCGTTCTAACATCATTTCGGACATGCAAAATCGTCTTTCAAGATCTCTCGATTTAAAGACGTATGGTAGCCAGTTTCCCTTTGGGATGAATCCTGCTGTTCGTAAACGTTTCGAAATTGCTGCATGAGTAGCACCCAATGATTTTCCAAGCTCTTGTTGAGTTTTACAACAATCTTCATGCAGTAATTCCTTCAATTCTTGGCTTTCAAACTTTTTTGGCTGATCATGGCGATCTTTGTCTTTCGAGTCAAAATCATCACTTCTAAACCGAACAAACCATCTCTCGCATGTTAAAACCCATGGAACACATCCACCATAAGCTCTGTTGAGCAATCTGAGTGCTTCAGCCGAACTTTTTTCCAGCATTTCGGACATGCAAAATCGTATTTCAAGGTCTCTCGACTTCAATTCATATGCTATCCAATTTCCCTGATTTTGGATGAATCCTACTGCTCGCAAACTTTTTGATATTGCTGCTTGAGTAACTCCCAATGATTTTGAAAGCTCCTGTTGAGTTTGACAATAATCTTCATGGAGTAATGCCTCCAAACTTGTTTGGCTGGCCTGGGCGATCTTTGTGTTTCGAGTCAAAATCACTTTTGAACCGAACAAACCATGTGTCATACGTTGAAACCAATGGAACATATTCACCAGAAGCTTTAGTGAGCAATCAGTGTGCTTCAGCGGCACTTTTTTCAGATTAAAGAAGTAAAGCAAAACTTCTCGCATATGGCGATTCGTTGGTACAAAATTCGATATTTTCGAAGCAAAATTTGCTAAGTGATTATAAATAACTGATATCTACCCTTCAAAATTACATACAAGTTATTAAAAGCAAAAACAGCATTTTTAAGTCATTTTATTTTTCTCCATTACCCCTCTTGGGAGCATTTGGCTTCCACAAAGCATCTTCCATCTTATACGATTTGTTTGCAGTTGTTTTTCGCATATTTCCCATGTAAGATTGCACTCCTTGTTATTGGAGTATCGTGGGTCTTCATGTAGAACCAGACTGTTGTTATTTTTGTATCAGTTCCGTTAAACGGTTGTTGTTCCTGCTAAGTAGGTGATTGGTCTGCTGTAGCGGGTCCAAGGATACATGTAGGATGTTGCCATAAGATCCAGCCTATTGTTATTTTTATTTTTGCCTTGTGTCAGTTTCATTAATCGGTTGTTGTTCCAACTAAGTAGATAATTGGTCTACTGTAGCTGGTCTAGGATAATGGTGTTGCCATCTGTCGTTGGCTAGAAACAACGCCCTCTGTGTATATGGTGTAGTGGTGGGGAACCTTGCTAATTCAATACTTTGATTCCTACCTTTTTTCCCAGGGTGTGGTGGCGAGCTGCCTGACCTTTATCATGATGTTATCCTCTCTTCTTGGATGGATTGTTTAGAGGGGAGTTAATTTTAAAAACTCGAAAACCATGATGAAAATTTTTCGTCCTCTGCCAGGGATCGAACCTGGGGTGCTTGGTTTTGTAGGCAAGCACTTTAACCACTACACCATGCCGCCACATTTTTTAAGTCATACACCCAATAAATTTCTAACCTAATTTCATGGCGATCGGTCCATAATTGATCATGGCTGCCATACAAATCTCTCTTCCGAGTTTTCATGAGTATTCACATAAAATTCAACAGAAATAAGTTTCACATTGAAATAAATCTTACTCTTGTTAATTGTTAATTAATTGGTCATAGCTCCCATAAAAGGCACTCACAAAAAAAAATTATTGAAATTTTAAAAGAAAAGTATTTTTGCCCTACCATATAATAGGTCGGGTTTTGACCGACTAGACTTGCTCACTTGATTTAATTTAAAAAAAAATTCCATTTACAGGAACGCGATTCAGCACGTTCGGCCAGTACACATCCCGCGGATAGTACCATAGCATTAACCATACATCAACCATTATATCCGCCAGGACGTATAATACACATTATACGTCATCATCCCAGAGCCGATGAGTAAGTATTTGTATAATTTCACTTTTTTTCACAATTCGACACTTTTTACTTTTCTAAATAAATATAATGCTTTTTGAAAAAAGAAAACATCAACAACAACAACAATAAAATTCTTAATTTGCCTTTTTTTATTTTCAATATATTTATTTATGCCATACAAATTAAAATTGCTAAATAATTTAATTACAGGAAAAAATATGACAGAGGTTGGAGGTAGGATACGATCTATACAATATATACAACATACAGCTACTACATACAATAAATACCATTACCATATTATTGTATTGTATTCTTACTATTTTTTTTTTTTATTATTCTCAACTCATTTTATACTCCTAGTCCTTGTTTAATAATTTACCAACCAAAAAAAAAAAAAACAAAATAATAATAATCGTGGAAAGATAGTGTAATTGCATGATTTATATATATTTAGAACAACAATACGAAAACAAAACAAATATGAAAATTGTTTAATGCATGTGAAAGTTTTAGTATAGATGAAAAATGGATAAATATAAATCACAAGAAATAAGGAAGAGGACTGTAGAAAAAGCTAGTAAATAGAAATTGCAATATTTTTCATAATACCATACGAGGTACCCATACGCTACGCATTACTACAAACTGTGATCGTTCCCACTACAATTGGATCTTCGTTACGGAACGATCCGAGTCTCACTCGGCCAAATATTGTCAACTCACCCACAGCTGTATGCCTTTCGAAGACAGATTTGTTACAGTAACAACTTGTATTACCATTAGAGTTTTTCACGGGAATTCCCGGGAATTCCGCAAAATGTTCAATCCCGAAATTCCTGGAAATTTTGCGAGAATTCCCGGGAATTATTTTCCTTAGTTTTATGTGATTTTTTTGAACTTGATTTTCTCTAAAAGAAGCTTAAAGCTTAAAAACTAATGCAAAAGATTCATACAAGAAAAAAGATTCAACCCAAATAGACCAATACCAAGTTCATAATTCAAAATATTACAAAAACTCATGAATTTCACAGCTGTCACAGAATTCTAACCCATCGAAAGTGTAGTTTTTTCAGTATTTTGCTTTTTCACAAAGAGTAAAACTAAAATTTTTGGAATAAAACCACCTTCCGTGGAATTGAATTTTGTTTAATATTATTGGGTTATCATCAAGTTTTAATTAACATATTTCCTCAATTTTTGATTTAATAAGCAAAACAATGCAATTCAAAATTAAAAAATAAAATATTTATTTTACAGAAATAATTGGAATCTAACGTAGGTAGAACAAAATCTAATGGAATTGCAGCCATTCCGATACAAATGACAAATGTTGACAAGTTTGTATATAACCAAAATTAGAAATCCTGTCAGTTTATATTAAATTTTTAACGAAGTCTACGTTCTTAAAATTGAATAATTAGTTCTAGGCGGGAATTACCGGGAAATGAAATTCCCGGGAAATGAAATAGTGCGGGAAAAGATTACCATACACAAAGTTTCTCAATATTTGGACAAAAAAAAGTGGCGCAACTTTGTTTCCAATACAACTCAACTCTTCTTGGTTTCAATATTCCGGACATACAACTATAGAAGTCCAATATGTTGCCTTGCACAAGATGGTTGTTCAAATAGTAAGGGAACAAAGGTATATTTCATGTGTACAACACAACAATCTCAATTTTTGTTCCCCACTTTACACCCGAGACCATCGCGGACAGCTAAACGCCGAAAATTTTCCAGCTAAAGTCGACGAAAATAAAAAAAATCGTAAAATTTTGGAAATTTTTACGTTTTGAATCATAATTATTTGAGAGATTTTTAGAGTCGGCAACCGCCGCCGTAAAATTTATTCGTCGCTAGTTTTTGTTCCACACCATGATGTTCTTGAACCTCTCGGTAATTCTGATCAATATGAGCCCTTAGCGCCAAATTATCGTAAGCGACATTTTCTATATTTTTTTTTATTGCAAAAATTAAAATTTTATGGTCCGACTGATGTTTTAGCGTTCTCAGAATATCAAAATTGTTAATAACTTCAAAATTATAGAGGGTAAGATTTTATCGTAAGTCAAAGTTTACATTTTACAGTAAACGAATTTTATCGTAAGCGACACATAGTGGTATAGAAAAAAAAGAGGGACATAAATCTGTAACTACTAAATGGTTAGATTGGTTTGAATGAAATTTCACATGCGCAAAGAAGAAGTGTTCTCGAGTTTAAGCTCTTAATGCAGACCTCATGGGCCCACCAGGGCCGCGACCAAGGGTCCTCAAAGTAGGACACCTCGGGTATATTACATTTTTAAAATTATCTTATTTCTTCGTTTGTGTTCCGATTTCAAAAAAATTACACACATAAAATCTTTTCATCGAGTGCTACAAAAGACCTAGTCGTAGCTATCAATTGTCTCTTATAGCTTAGGAGATATTCGCATTTGAAAATTAAATGTTCAACATTTTTACCCAACCTACTCCAGTTTGTTTATAACAGCGTATCCAAATATTTTCCGATTTTCTCCAGTTTTCCTTCATTGGACTAACAACATACGTATGTGTCAAATAAAAATGAACTTTTTAAAAATAATGACTAAGTCCAAAGTTATATGCATTTGAATTTAAAATATTTTGAAAAGCCGATTTTTCGCTAATTTTTTGAGAAAAAATAACATTTTTTCTTTTTAAGTTATCGCAAAAAATTTCTAAGAGGATATATAAGGAAATTATACTTTCTGAAAGCTAAGTTTTCATAAAATATTTTAAATGAAAAAAAATTCAAAATTTTTGTTACCGAGGGGACCAGGTCCATTCAAAAAACACCTATTTTTTATGTAAAATTAAACTTTAGTGCAAAAATTCTAAAATCGCATATTCGATATCAAAATATAATAACCGATTTTAGATGGCCCAATATGCTTTTAATTATTTTGTAAAGGATTCCGATAACTCCCAGGGTCGGAGTTAGATATTATAGCCAAAAAACTAAAAATTTCCATTTTTGTGATTTAAAATTCGTTTTTATTTTTCTATTTTAAATAGAAAATTTTACATAACTGTGAAACTATTCATAAATAAATATTTTATTTCAATTCGAAAAATTTGTATCTATGCAAAAATTCAATAAAAAAATATTTTTTGTCATATTTTTCAATAAAGTATTCCATGAATTTTTAATTGTCAAAAGTTATAAATATTTTTGAAAAATAGACAAATAGCTTGAACGAAATTATAATATATAGTACCATTTCCAACTCTTTTTCGCGCTCTGAACTTCGTAAGAATTCAGGGACAAGTCCAAATGAACCAAGGCCTATTTAATGTCTTGTAGGGCATCAACACAATACGATAAATACAAAGTAAATATTCTCGAACCTCATCAATTCAGATCATTGTACCATTTCCCTCTCCTTTTCGCTCTCTGAACTTCGTAAGGTTTCAGGAAACAACTCCAAAATGTTCAAGTTGTATCTACGGATTTCTTTAGGCATTTCTATTAGAGACTTTGTTTCTTGTACAATAGTGACAATTCCACTTATGCTGGGGGGAAAAAATCCGGATTTGATCAGACGTGAACAATTTCAATTAGATCCAGAGGGAAAGGTATTGAATACCTGACGTACAAGTAATAATAAAACGAATTCTTCGATTGCCAAAGTACTGAGACGGAAAAAAATACATGTTCTTACCGCTATTAAGCAGTCAGTCCTTCGTTAAATAAGTAAAGGATAATGCTAGTTCGACAAATCCTACTATTTAAATTAATACCCAATCATTTACTAAAATCGCTTCCCTATTTCCTAACCACTGTATATGAGAGACATGCTAGGCCTCCTATAGGAGAGGTTATTATCAAGACATTTGACAGCATCTGGCATGGTGCACTTTTATGGATTTTCTTAGAGATCGAACTATGCGAGTGGTTTTAGTTGGATTCTCATCAAACAAGTTCAAAGTTAAGTTAGATATAACGCAAGGGACCATTATTTTAAATGAATAAATTCACTTTTATCGATACATATGGATTTTTGCTTCGGTAATAACTCCAGATTTATATCCAACCTTCTCAGAGATCGCACTATTCTAGTTGTTGTAGATGGGTTCTTTTGAAACAAGTTCAATGTAAATTTAGGGATGCCGCAGAACTTTGTTATTTCTGCTAATTTAAACATGAATGAATAGCTAATTGAGGATGCTGTGACAATATTTAAATCGCTCAAGAGAAAAGGTTCGATTTCACTGACTCCAACGTGCGACAGATCATACTGCTTCATCTTTGTTTATGGGTGGTGCAAATATTATGAAATTAAGAATTCAGTGTGATGTCCGCTGGATTAAACAAATCTTCAAGTGTCTGAAGACATGCTTCCATCTGATATCCGTACAATTTACACATCCGAAAATTTAATACAACTCTAATGTATGGCCGAATATCTCAATATTCTTTGGAAATGTGTCGTTTCTGAAACTCGAAGAATCTTGCAAAACACAAATTTTACAGGAGAAGGTTTTTTATGATTATTTTGAAATTTATACATAAAATTAAAAATGTTATGATGCGATATTATATGATTTCGTTCAAGCTATTTGTCAATTTTTCTATTGTCTATTTATAACTTTTGACAATTAAAAATTCATGGAATACTTTATAGAAAAATATGACAAAAAATGGTTTTTATTGAATTTTTGCATGGATAAAAATTTTTCGAATTCAAATTAAAATGAAATAGTTTTTAATGAAATTTCACAGTTATGTAGATTTTTTCTATTTAAAATGGAAAAATAAAAACGAATTTTGAAATTTATTATCAGCAATCCCGCAATTCCCAAAAAAGTGTTGAAAAATTCCAAAAATGCTAATTTTTAGTTTTTTGGCTATAATATCCATACCTGGGTAGGGGTTGTCGGGACCCTTTACAAAATAATTAGAAACATATTGAGCCACCTATAATCGGTTACTATATTTTGATATCGGATACGCGATTTGAGAATTTTTGCCCTAAAGTTTTATTTTACATAAAAAATAAGTGTTTTTTGAAAGGACCTGGTCCCCTCGGTAACAACAATTTTGAAATTAGTTTTCCTTTAAAATATTTTATCAAAACTTAGCTTTCAGAAAGTAGAAATACCTTATACATCTTTTTAGAAATTTTTTATATAACTTAAAAAGAAAAAAAGTTATTTTTTCCCAAAAAAATAGCGAAAAATCGCTTTTTAAAAATTGTTTAAATTCAAATGCATATAACTTTGGACTTAGTCATTATTTTTAAACAGTTCTTTTTCCATTTGACACATACATGTGTTGTTAGTCCAATAAAGGAAAACTTGGATACGCTGTTATTAAAAAACTGGAGTAGGGTGGATAAAAATGTTGAAAATTTAATTTTCAAATGCGAATATCTCATAAGCTATAATTGATAGTTACGACGAGGTTTTTTGTACTGCTCGATGAGAACATTCTACATGTATAATCACCCTTATTCTATTTGGCGTCGTCGACATCGTTGTCAATATTGAGTCAAAAAATGGTATATGTTTCTCCGATATCGATAACAATTGGAAACTTTTGACAGAATTTTATACTTTTATAAGTCGTGTTAAAGTAGAAAACGCTGTCAAAAGTTTCCAATTGTTATAGATATCGGCGTAACATATACCATTTTTTGACTCGATATTGACGACGATGTCGATGACGCCAAATAGAATAAGGGTGAATGTTTTTGAAATCGGAACTCAAACCAAGAAATAATATCGTTTTAAAAATGTAACATACCCGAGGTGTCCTACTTTGAGGGCCCTTGGTCGCGCCCCTGGTGGGCCCATGAGGTCCACGTTCAAAACTTAAACTCGACAACACTTCTTCTTTGCGCATGTGAAATTTCATTCAAACCAATCTAACCATTTAGAAGTTACAGATTTATTTCCCTCTTTTTTTTCTATACCACTGTGTGTCGCTTACGATAAAATTTGTTTACTGTAAAATATAAACATTGACTTACGATAAAATCTTACCCCCTATATTTTTGATGTTATTCACAATTTTGATATTCTGAGAACGCTAAAGCATCAGTCGGTCCAAAAAATTTAAATTTCTGCAATAAAACAAAAATTTTAATAATGTCGCTTACGATAATTTGGCGCTAAGGGCTCGATATGTTCTTCAATCACAACTCATGCATTTGTGAACGAACGTGTAGCCCACTTTAAATTTAGGAAAATTCAAATCGAATATCTACAGACACTACTTCAACTATCCTCACTCCCTACATCCTCTCATAACATAATTTTATAACTCCAACACAAATGAATCTGGTTTGGCTGTGTGGTTTTCTAATATAGGGGTTATATGGCGGGGTAGGATCAATTATGAACCGATCCTCACAAAAGTTCGTAGTCCAATTCCATCACGATATTAATTATTATAAGATAATTATGATTGTTCAAGTCATTTTTTGAGGGGGACCTTGTATGGGTACTAGGGACAAATGTTGCTTAATTTTCGCCATACTTTACTGTATAATTTCATAGTTCTTAGAACTAAGTTGTGCAACATTTTATAAGGATTATTGCATAATCAACTGCTCAAACAGTATTCCAAGTAGGGTTCTATAAGTCGATTGTTCGATTATTCGAACAATCGACTTTTTGCTGAAAAAAGTCGAAAAGTCGAAATCGACTTTTTGGTCGGAAAAAAGTCGAACAATCGATTATGTTATCTCAAAAGTCGAATAGTCGATAAAAGTCGAAAAAAGTCGAATAGTCGATAAAAGTCGAAAATAGTCGATAAAAGTCGAAAATAGTCGATAAAAGTCGAATAGTCGATAAAAGTCGACTTTTTAGATTGTTAAAAAAAATTTAATTGCAACATTATACTAAAACTATTGCAATTTGGTATACTTGCATTTTTTGTAGTGTATGCTAATATAAATAATAAATTAATGTTTATAAATTAAAGCTTTTTTCTACACAACATTCTTCTAACTATTATCGCCTTGATAAATTTCATTTTTATTGCTAAACATTACAAAAGGCGCATCAATAAATGTAGAAACTATGTATTTGTTACAAGAAATGGTAAAAAGTTGAAAAAAGTCGAAAATAGTCGGAAAGTCGAAAATAGTCTAAAAAATTCGAAAAGTCGAAAAAAGTCGATTTAACTAAAAAGTCGAAAGTTCGAAAAGTCGACTTTTATAAATTACCAAAAGTCGAAAGTTCGAAAAGTCGACTTTTTAAAAAACGAAAAAAGTCGAAAGTTCGAAGAGTCGACTTTTTGTTTCAGCTATAGAACCCTAATTCCAAGGGGACATTTGTATGAGGGCTAGCTAGGTGCAATCATAGACCTATATTGCCCAGTAAATACCAAATAAACCTTAACAACAGAGAGTATTTGTGCAAAAATTTCAGTCAGCTAGTTGGGGCCCTATCGTGTTTTAAACAGACAGATCGACTGACGGATGAACATAGCTAAGTAGTCTTATGAGGATCCAGAATATGGTTCTTCAACAAATGTTTTAATTCAAAATTGTTAAAAATGGAATGGCTGGTGGGTATACAAATTTACATCGGTATTATGATAACTCAAAATATAAATAGTAATCGTGGTATTTAATTTTATCTTGAGGAATTACTCAAAACAGTTGGTATTGTTCCTTTTGTATACATTTGTTTCCATTTCAGTCATTATTATGGGTTTCATACAGGCATTATTTGCAAGTCTTATCATGACGGTTGTTCATTTCATAAACCATTTACCAGTTACATATATAACATTGTTTCAAACAAGAAAAAACCTAATATTTGGTCAAGGAATAAATTCATAAGGATATGATCTAGTTAGGCCTAGATTATACAGATCTGAATCAGCTTCAACGACTACTGTAGAAGCTGTCATAATGAAGAAGAGGAAGAGACTGTACACACGTCCTGAGACTGACAAACCTGAGGGAATGCATCCTCGGATTTCCATTCCAATCATACTTTAATGAGCTATCAAGGATAAATCTTAGACGAATCTAATCCTTCATCAGAGAATCTGGTTGGTTTAACTTGGAGACAACGGAAGTATTGTAAATATCCGTATATAAATGGACCCAAGTAAGCTGCTAAAGAGTGACTGTCCATGGAAACTAACCTTGATCTTCTGGGTAGTTTATACCGTAGATATCTATTTGTTGAAATTACACAGATCTGAATCAGCTGGGTCCAGAAATATGGCAATAGAAAACAAACAAAAGAAAATGTCAAAAAGGGTTGGAAAGAGGGACAAATATATATCACACTCGCTGCCTATTGAACATATTATATTTTTCTCTCGCTCTGCATTGAAAAGTGGTTGTATAACGTCAAAATAACCTGTCATTTGTTTCATATCTGTAATAATCTGTATAGTTAGGGTATCAATGAAAAGTATTTTCCCACATTTGACACTTTAAATGTCAAATTTGCATCATATTATATATTGTTATAAAGGAGGAAACAAAATCAATTTCACTGATAAGCTTTTGGCCATTATTATGAATACACAACAATGGATTTATTATAAACTATTTTAAGGTGTTAAAATACATTTTTCATTTTATATTTGTCTGCATGATTGTGTTTATATGTTATATGTGTTTATAAAAATGTGTTAATTCTGTGTTGCCCACTTAAAACCCAACAAAAATTAGTAATAATCAATAATTGAAATTTTCTCTTGTATGTTTTGTTTTCTTCTAGAAATGTTTTAAAAAGTCGAGAACCTGTTTATCAGGCCATTTGGGCTGATAGCATTGACTTTGATGAGGTGCTAATATCACCGGTAATGCTGCAAGATCATATGCCGGACAAAGTATTGGCTGCTCTAAAAAAGGTAATTTCCGATGCTACCGAAGACAGTACATCGGTTAATAGTTCATACAATTTAAATGCTCATGCGTAGTCAGCAAGCAGTAACCTTGAGAGCTTGAGAGCTTCAATGTAAATCAAATTTCTAAGAACAAGAAATTTAAATGCTTTAATTGTTTGAAAATTGTACATGAACTAAAATGTATTTCATATGTATTAATACTTATTTATCTATTTATTTAATTACTTAACTACTTAATTACTTGTATCTCTTTAATTTTAATTATTTATTTAATTACATATGCACATACATATATGTACTTATGTATAATTGTTTATTATTTTATGTAAATTTCTCATTTATTTAGTTGTTAATTAAAGATTACATTTATATTTTTGTTATTGTCATAGTTTAAGACATTAAAAAAAAGAAAGTCTGAAAATAAATATTTTTTTTATTATAATTTTGTAAATGCACTTTTTATTTTTGTTTTCTTTTTTGGCTTTTGTTTGCTTTTATTTTTTGCAATAAACGTAAATAAACTCATCCTTAGCCTCCATAATTATAGATAACACAGATTACACAGATATGAATCAGCTGGTTCCAGTAATATGGCAATAGAAAACAAACAAAAGAAAATGTCAAAATGGTTGTGGTTTGAAAAAAGGGACAAATAAAGATCACACTCAATGTCTATTGAAAATTGTATATTTTCTCTCGCTCTGCAAACCACAACCATTGAAAACTGGTTGAAGAACGTTAAAATAACCTACGGTTCGATATTACTTTTTTGAGAACTGTCATTTGTTTCATATGTGTAACCCCCTGTCTATACCTGCTAAAATTTTATCATGATAAACGTCAAAATGATTGTCAAGATAAAAAATTATCAGGTATAGTCTCCATTTATTAGTTGTTGTAACAGTTCGACTGTATCCGATTGTTCTTTCCTGTAATTATAAGAGTGAATATTTTAATTATTTGTGTTGATGTCAGTAGGTGGAAGTGGGAGCTGGAGAAACTGCGCCACCTCAGTTGGTCTTAACCACAGGTCTATGGGGCGCAAATTTGTAGACCTGGTGGGACAATTAAATAAATGTATTGTATCGTGAGGACTTTGATGACAGGCGGGGCAACGGTTTAAAGTGCCAGGAACGATACGTTCTCGGTAGCAGTTGAGGAAACTGCACCAACCGGCTCTTAATTGTGCTAATATAGTTCTTGTATGCCTTGGTAATAGTCTCTCACAATCCGATATCGCAGGGGGTGTTCATTTAGGACTCTGTTGCATGTGTAGCCATTAATGGCTTCAGTAACCGCCGTTTGATGCAACAATTTCCGAGCACTTGCAATAGACAATCTGTCGACGTCCGATGGTATGACGTCTTGGATGTCGCTGCGAAAGTGTCGAAAGTCCATCCGGATGTGTCGGGGAAGAGGATCCTGCATCAGAATCTGATGGTTGGGGTGACTCGGCAGATGGCATGCCAACAGGAACTGTCTAGTCAACAACACATTATGTTGTCTGACCGACAGTAACCTGGTCTCCTCATGTAGATGATCCACATTCGTCATCTTGACACAACCGGTTGCGATCCGGAGAGCATTATTTTGGGCCGTTTGTAAACCTCGCCATTGGGTGTCACTGAGGAAAGAGGTCCATACTGGGGCAGCATAGTTGAGAAGAGAGCGACCAATTGCCTTGTATGTCGCTACAATCGTCTCTTTGTTCATGCCCCAAGAGGTGCCAGCTAGAGCTTTAAGGACCTTGTTTCTATTTTTAACCTTTTGGTTGATGTAGGTTGCGTGCCTTGAAAAGTGAAGGAGGCTGTCGAAGACTACCCCTAAAATTTTCGGGTTTTGAACCGTGGGGATAGTTCGACCTTCGACTGAGATGTTGAGCGCCGTCCTTACTTCTTTAGTCCAAGAGGTGAAAAGGGACACCGAGGATTTCGGAGCAGATAACCTGAGTTTGCGTTCCTGAAAAAAGTCTGTTATGGTGGCCAGGTATCGGGTAATTTTGGCACTTATGTCGTCGATGTTGACACCTGATGAAATAATAGTGCAATCATCTGCATACGACACCATAGAGACATTTGGGGGGGGTTCAGGTAGCTTGGCAAGATATATGTTGAAGAGCATCGGTGATAGTACTCCTCCTTGTGGCACGCCCATCTTTATCTTGCGGTATTTTGATTTCTGGCCTCTGAACTCGACAAACGCATGTCTTCCACATAGATAGTTGGCTATCCAGCGTTTGACATCATTTGGGAGTGTGGAGTTCACGATGTCATTAATCAGTATCGAGTGATCGACCGTATCGAATGCCTTGGATAAATCCAGTGCGGCGACGATGGTACGTTGACACGGTCGTTGCTGATTGAGGCCATTGGCGATATGGGAGGTTATCTGAGTTAGAGCCGTTGTTGTGCTATGCGCTTCCCTGAATCCATGTTGATGTGTGGCGAGCGGGAAATGCTCTTTCAGGGTGGGTAATAGTAGGGATTCTAAAATCTTTGCTATTGGTGACAATAAGGAGATGGGGCGGTATGATTCTCCTAGGGTAGCTGATTTTTTCGGTTTTAGAATTGGGATAACTCGAGCCACCTTCCAGATATCTGGAATCACCAAATGGTGAATCGAGAGATTCAGAAGGTGGGTGAGATATTCCAGACCTACTTTACCGAGCTTCTTTAGCATTATCATTGAGATACCATCCGGACCTAGAGCTTTAGAAGGTTTCGATTTGGAGATAATGAACTCGACTTCACGGGAGGTGAAGGAGCGTGGCTGAGGATCTCGAGTAAGATTCTTAGTTCTCCGAACTATAGTCCTTTTGGTCCGGCTCTGCGTGGCGGGGTGTTCTATAAATTGCCTGCAGAATTGTGTTGCGCATTTCTTGGCATCTGTATGTTGCAAGTTATTAAACGCAATAGCAGCGAGGATTTGATTTCTATTATTGTTTCCAGTTAGACTTTTGATAGTAGACCATAGCGATTTAGAGTCTGTTGAGCAATGATTCAGGTGGTCCAACCATTTGTTGCGGCGATGTTCGTCGACGATAAAGTCAATTTCAGCCGTCAACTGCTCAATTTGCTCATTAGCTGGATTGCTAGCACGCAGGAGATCGCGTTCCTGAGCCAATCGTGCTGCCTGTGATGGAAAATTTGGTCTAATATTTGGTATTCTTCCTGCGGGGATAAAGCGCCTTACCGCCTGAAGGACTATCTTTCTAAAGATTGCTTCACCCCTTCTGGCACATGTGGGGGGCGGCAAGTGACGTAGTGTATCGTCTATGTAGTTCGTAAAGCTGAGCCAGTCAGCTTTGTTGTAGTTAACGAACGTGCGCTTATCTGGCTCCACAAAGTCGCTAGACTTCTCTACTGTGATCAAGATAGGGATGTGATCGGAGTTTAATGCCGTTTGGGCTTGCCAGGTGGTATGGGCAAGAAGCGACATGCAGACGATGGAAATGTCTGGGGAGCTTGAACATCGAGCAGTTATTCTCGTAGAGAGGTCTTCGTTAATTGCAGCGAAGTCCGAGTCGTCTATCTGGTCTGATAATGAAATACCGCGTGGATCGTTTGGTAGCTGGGAGTACCAACTCTCGTGGTGAGCATTGAAATCACCAAGTATTATTCTGTTATCTCCTTGCAAAAGGTGTGCTATGCTGGGATGATAACTAGTCCCAATGCTGTTTACGGGTGGAATATATACATTGACAATTTCTAACTCAATATCTCCAGTTTTTATTGAGATGCTCATTACTTCCAGGTAGGGGTCAGGAGAGGGGGAGGGGGGTGGTACTGTCAACGTATAATTGACGCTTCGCTTTATGATAAAAGCAAGGCCACCACCATGATCACGTTCCCTGTCTTTCCGAATGATGTTGTAATCACTGGAAGCCGAGAGTCTACAATCCCTGGTTAGCTTCGTTTCTTGAATGGCGGCAATGAGGATGTTATTAACATGCATAAAATTGGTGATTTCCACGACCTTATTTCTAAGACCATTACAGTTTAACTGCATGATCTTAAACGATACTTGGGAATCCCCGATATGCAAAGGCCGCCGGGTATGGTGCTGATGGGGTGGTATATTTAATATACTTGGCAGTTGAGGTGGAGTTCTCGCCGGGGTTTGTTGTTGTAGTAGAGGCAGATGTTGGGGTGTCTGCACAACACTGTGCGGGGTGAATTGCACAGGTGTGGCTGGGGTGGCAACTGTCGCCGGGGGTATGTTTATGCAACAGGGGGCTAAAAAGCTATTACTCCAGTCCTTGTGCGAGCGTAATCCAGAGCATCTTCTCATATGGCACCAATTTTTACAGCCATTGCACTGAATTGATGTTATATTCCTTCTAATTACGTCCTGACAGACAGAACATGTCCATTGATTTGAACAGGGTCTGCTGTGTCCGGGGGTTGGGGATTGGACAAAATTTTGTCCGGGGGGTGGAGTTTGGACACGGGATTGTGGGATCGTAATTATGGGGGTAGTGCTGGGGTTTTGAGGCTGCGTACTACAACAAGATCCTACGAAGCTGGGGTTCCAGTCGCGGTGACTGGTGAGTCCTGAGCACCTTTTCAGGTGACACCAGTTATTACAAACGGTGCATTGTACTGAGGTGGTGTTACGCATTATGCGTTGTTGACATATTGAACAGAGCCAAATACTGGGACCTGGATTCTGTTCAACGCCGGCTATAATTAAAAGGATTTTGAGCAAAATTGCCGACATGTTTTGCTCACCTGGGGAAAAAACTTTCGGTTTGTACAGCTGTCGCTGAGTTGACAATCTTTGGCCGAATATGATTCGGGTCGTTCCGGAACGGAGATCCAATTGTCGTGGGAACGATTTATTTTATTAGTATTATTGCTTCGTTGTGACAAAATTTTTAGTGCTTTTGCTCAGACAACTTTGTCTTGACAACAAACTCCATTAATTGTTATGATAAATATTTGTCAAGTATAGACACGGGGGAATAATCTGTGATAGCGGTTTCTATCATTAAATTTAAGTAAAACAAACTGTATTTGAGAGATCATCGAAATTTGTTATAAGTTTGAAAGGCCTATCGATGTCATTATGTATGCAAATGTCCTCCACGACTTCCCCGGGTGTAGCTCATTCGAAAGGTCAAATTGTCCATGACTGACAAGGGTTACTTTGACCACAAAGTATACAGAGATGTCAATTTCTCTTAAAAAGGGATAGCAAATATTTTGTACTACAATATCAGTGATGTGTTAAAGCAAAACGCTATACACAACGCGAATATGGTAGACAAAGTAATGTAATCAAAACAAAGAAATAAACAAAACAAAACGATGAAAAGGGCAGTTTATAAAGAAAGAGACAAATAGAAAACGAGATTATTTTCTGTCTCGTGACGCCTCTGTATACTGTGTGCTTCGGCTTTAAGGACAGCTGTTGTTTGTGGCTTATTCGCATAGATATGCAACTTAAGAAAACCCCACAAGAAATAGTCTAACGAGGTAAAATCGTACGATCTCAGAATGTCCAATGTGGCATGAGCTGTGTGGCAAGTAGCACCGTCCTGTTGAAACCACATGTCGTTGGTGTCCATATCATCCAAAACAGGCCAAAAGAAGTTGCTAATCATCGCCGTTGACGGTGATGGCCTGGCTAACGTCGTTCTCAAATATGGACCTGCCCAAAATCCACAACAAACAGTGAATTTTTCTGGATCCATTGGACGCTCTGGATTTCCTGTGGATTGGTATTGTCTCAAATTCGAAAACTTGGTTTGTTGGCGTACCCGTATCCATGTAGAACTTTGTCCGCACAAATCGACCAACAATAGGGCCGCTATCAATTGTCAAAGTTCCGAAGTCCTTGTTGGAATGACCTTGTCCAGCCTCCAGAATATAAAAATTCTCAAAAATACGTAAATTTATTCAAATATTGTACAAATTCATTAAACATTAAAATATTGGCATATTGGCATATTACTCGGTGTTTATAAATTTATCCACTTTTTTCGGAAATCCTCCCATTAAAGATTTTATAGTTGATTTCGTTACCTTTTTGGACAAGGTGGTTCAATTACGCTTAAAAACGTATAAGTCCTTTTCCTGTGCTTTTTAAATCCTTTTTTACAAGAGCCCAATACTTTCCCACAGGCCGAAGTTCTGGACAGTTGGGTGGATTTACCTCCCGTGGTACACAATTGACATTATTGTTTGAATACCACTCAAGGGCCTTTTTTCCCTAGTGACATGATACCAAATTGGGCCAGAAACATGAAAGAAAGGTTAAAAAATTGTTTGTAGTCACTCCGTAATATATATTTCAGTGTTTCGTACCTGATATTACAAATGATTGGCTTCTTTTGCAACAACTGCAAATGGCTTGCCACCCAAGAAACTTCTTGGGAAATTTTGTTTGTTTTTTTTTTGTCCGCTGTTGTTCTTGAACATTACCGCGTCCATCAGCCACATAAAAATCTTGATCCTCAGTCATCACGCAACAGATGTATTTTTTATAAAAATTTACCTCAATTTTTCGCTCGTTCTTTTGCTTCTCAGTTCTTTACTGAATTGCGATCTGGAACTTTCTGAACTTTATACGACTTCAACTCAACATTAACTTTGTCTCAGCGCACAAAAGAATCAGAGCTGCTTTTCTCATAGATGTTTTCGGTGCTCTTCGAAAGTGTTCTTCGACTTCTTTTGTCATACCAATATCTGTTAGACCATTTTTTTCTTGCTGATCCTGATTTTCTTTCAATGTTCATGTCTTCCTTATACTGTTTAGTGGCTTTTGAAATAGTGTTACGATGAACCTTCAGATTATTGCTAATTTTTTTGAAAGTCCATATTGGATTTTTTTGAAAAGTATTCCTCCCTGAATCCCACTCTTTCATAAATATTACTTAACAGAAGTTAATAACGTTATCCCCCCGCTATTTTTATTTCAGGTTGTTACCACTAGTGGTCCTCGCAAACCACATCGCCAGTCATCGAATGCATTTTCCACCACATCTAATGATTTATACCGCAGCAATCAAGATGTCTACAGTTATTATAATTGTTCCAATATGGAATTACATCAGACACATCATCAGCATCATCACAATGCCAATCACATGAGTTCGGACGCAAATGGACCTCATGATAGTTTAGATTCGAGGCCCAGTTTAAGTCAAACACCCACCTCATCATCCACCACACAGCAACAACTGCAGCAACAAAGAGTATGTCTAGAGACGTCATTTACAAATCTCCATAGTCCTCAAATGACCCACAAACATGCACACTTTCCCGAAAGTATGAGTTCCAGTAAGGCCTCCTCGTTGGCGGGCAGTATTTTAAGTCGCAGCCAAATCAGCTGTATACAATACGACATATCAAGTGCAATGGAGAATAGCATTACTACGGTGACACGCAAGAGTCCCATTAACGTCAGCAGTGCAGAGATGGTGAAAGTGGAACAAGTCGAATTGGTGTTGCAGCCACCAAAAACCAAATGTGTGGCATTTGAAGACACTCCATCACCGCTAAGCAATTTAAAGCGACAACATTCGGCCAAAATAGAAAAGAAACCCAAATCTCTACCCATACCGCCTCTAAGGCGAGCATCAGATGTCACAAATGGTGCAGAAACGGATGAATGGTGCGGTTTAGCACCGCTGGCCAGTCCAGAAACCCTTTCGGAAATATCAAGTATATCATCTCGCAACAGTGTACGCAATAGTCTGGCCACTAGTATAGATCACTATTTGCAGAATGTGACCAACAATAATGTGGTCGATATCAATGATGTTTTCGAATCACAGTTACACACGCCCACAGTCTTACGAAGAGCCCCCAAATTTATCGAAAATCTGTCCAGTTGTGCCGAAGATAGTCGTAATATAGACCAATACAAACGTATGGGTAGAGTGATTGTACCGCCTCCTTTATTTACACCAGCCATCCAGGATTCCAGTGAGGAGGAGGATAGTTTTGCCTCGGCTAAAAGTTATAAACGAGTCACCACCAACAACACCATCCCCACCAACACCGCCAATGGAGGCGATCGCATTTTAGCTAAAATTTCAAATTCTTCCTCTGTACATTGCCATCGTAGACAAAATTCTAAATCAGCCGATCAATTAGACGATGTTGTGGCCTCAACGAATAAACAACAACAAAAAACCGAAGCAAGTGTTGCTCGCAAACTCACCTTTAGCGATAGCAACATTATAAACGATAACAACGATGTTAGTGCTCGTGACAACATTGCATGTGCCAAGTGTTGCAACAATCACTGTAGCTGTAGCAATCAATTAAACACCCTCAACATGGGTTCTCATGAAACAACTTTCTATAGTGCAAATTCATCGATCGATTGTATGACTGCGAAAACCAACTCAAATCCTCACATTATGCCAGAGGGAGTTTTAGAGTCACATTTTCCTCTTCACCAGGATGCATTTACAAACACAACGGAATTGTATTCGAAACACTATGCATCGTTTAGCAACGACCAGGAGCACTCGGCTCTAGTACAAAAGCCGAAGGTCGCTTTCAATTCACCGCTTTCGACCGGCACAATGGGTCGGGGCAAAAGAAAAAACTGTATATATCCTTCCGTAATGTCATCACAGCCGCTGTACACGGCATTGGGTGACAATGTTAAACTGTTTACTACTACTACTACTACAACTAACAATACTAATAATACCACCACAAATATACCTGAATTAACAATTGCAAATGGTTCTTCTAGTCCTAGTCCAAGATCCCGAACACCTAACGAAAGTAGTGTTTAATGCAATTAGTACAATAGAGTAGAGTGTTTACTGGAGGAGAGTAAGTGTTTTGTTTTTTTTTTTTTATTTAGAAACATTTTTGATTAACTGCCGTTTGTAATTGGTGAAATATTCATATAAATCGAGTGATTTCAAAACCAAATGATTTTCGAAAAATTGACAAACTGATATTCTGCAAATCGCACGATTTTGTACATTGAAACACTCGAAAGTAAAACGAGTAAATCATGTGCATCCAATTTATAGAATACCAAATCGAAAGTGAATTCGTTTTAAAAACGAAATCGTTCCTCGGATTCGGTTTACAGAACAGGGGGTTATTCTATGTTCTCGATTATTGTAGATAGGCAAGTCGATTTTATATTTTAATTAACACTTGGAATGCTTTGAATAACTTGGGGGATTTTTTGGAATTTATGTGTGGGACATACACGTTTTCCAAAATATTGCTATTCTGAAAAAAATCCATGTCTTATATATAAGAAATCGTTTGTACATTATACAAAATATTTCGTATATTCGCACCACGAAATTCTGATTTGCAATGTACGAACTATATTGTGAATTAATTTTATTCAATTTTTGAAAAATTAAATTTTGAATGATACGAAATAATTTTTTGAATTATGAAAAACTTCTGTACATTTAAAAAAAAATACGTTTGACTATCAGTTAACTGTTGCTGGGCAAACTTTCTTCTTTGGGTAAAAGTAAGGGTCTGGGAAAACAAATTATTCGTCTTTACTTACAGAAGATGCTAGGTGGTTAACAGAGGTGTGGATATAAAATTAGTAGAGGAGGCAAAATACTAGAATACCCAGGAACACACAATAATTAACTCAACTCCTACTAAGCCTGTGGATACTCCATAGGTTAGGACTAGGGCAGAGCTTCGAATTAATTAATTTCATTTGAGCTTAATTCAATAAAATCTTCACCCCTATCGCGAAACAATATTTCACATGAAATATGTTCCCTTTTCCCATTTTTTGTTCATCAACTTTGTTCACGTGAAAAAATACCCCAACATGGGAAATTTTTAGATGGAATTTTGTAAACAACAGAACAGAATAAACTATTGTGAATGAAAAGTGCATTGGAATATCATGGGAACATAAATTTCATATGTTTCATCAATAATACATGCTACACGTTCAATAAATATCGCGATACTGGATCGCGGTCAATATATGTATATTGAACGTGTATCAGTGCCAATAGGGGTACTTAATTCGGAATTAAAATTTCATTCATTCCATAAATTCATCAGTTTCATTCAATGACTTTTATTTAAATATGTATATGTAATTCATTAATCGTTGAATTAATTCATAACATTATTCAATGCAAAAGGAATATTTTGCACCAATTCGAGTAACATGAACATTCTGTTATCTTTCCGGGAATCGCGGACTACAGAACCTCCATATATGATTTCAGAAGTACAACCCGCGTGTTCAATATGCTCAGATGCATACATAGATAAAAGATGCAGCTGGTGTGTTAATAAAGATACTTGAATGTCATATAGACTTCCCAACGAATGCAGCGTCTTCTAGGCTGAAACCTTGGTGGGAGGTGATTGTTATTATTTATATCGACAGGTCATGTGGTCAAATTCAAAATAGTGGCCGACAGTCGAATTGATCTGGACTAATTAGTCCGTAGAATTTTAGGATGTGCTGAGTACAGGGACAATATAACGTACAGGAATATGAGCTCGAGGACGAAATTGCGAGTTAAGGTTAAGGCTGATGAGGGAGTGGGGATAAAACCTCAGATCTGTCTAAATTATAGGACAATATCTGAGAGGTACTTAATTGATACCAACCTAACCTGGGAAACCTTCTGTAAAGTGTTAAGAGCCCCGTTTTCAAAAGATACGCCATCCATTGTAAATCGAGAATTTTTAAGTCATACACCCAATATTAGAAACATAGATCGAAAATAACGGGTCCACTTTCATTTCAATGGTAAATTGGCAGACTTTACAATTTAAAAATCGTTTTTTGAGTTATATCTCTGAGAGAGTAAATCACATTTAAGTTTAGTGGTTGAGAGAAAAAGAAAAGGTTAATTATGTATACATACATATATATATTTTTTTCAATAAATGTCCAATCGCTCTGATTTAAATTGGAGAACTTATTGTAAGCTTTGTAATCGTGCGAAGGGTATATTACGTAGGCTTTTTGGTAACATTAATTCTGCCGGTTTTTGGAAGGTTATTAGAAGTTCCGGTTGCATTGGTGTTGATGATACTGACTTGGCATTTGACTCCAATACAGTTAATAGTTTTTTTGCGGGCTCTGATTTTCCTGTTTCTGACCTTTTTGACTTTAATGTTTTTGGTGGCCCTGGTGGATTTTCTTTTTCTTGTATTGGTGAGTTAGAACTGTTAGAAGCTTTGAATAAAGTTAAGTCCAAGTCTGTCGGCACTGATGGTTTATCAATTTGCTTTTTAAAAATGATTTTCCCATATATATCCCACGTGATTCTTCATTTTGTAAATTCAATTTTAACATTCGCAGTTTTCCCCTCTGCCTGGAAAGTAGCGCGTATAGTTCCCATACCTAAGGTCAAAGTTGTACATAGTCCAGATGATCTCAGACCCATTTCCATACTCCCCGCTTTATCTAAGGTTGTTGAAAATGTTATTAAGGCCCAGATGAATGACTTGGTTTCTACTAAAATAAGTGATTCACAATATGCCTATCGATATGGTCTCAATACTACTTCATTTCTACTTAGTCTTACTGATTCTATCAGGGAGAATGTCAATAGCGATAGGTTGAGTGTTTTGATTTCTATGGATTTATCAAAAGCCTTTAACTCTATTGATTTTGAAGTTGAGGGATGCGTTTGGTTTTTCTAGGTCTGCGTGTCAGCTTATAATGTCGTATCTGGTTGGTAGGTCGCAATTTGTTGTAGTAAATGGTGTTTCTTCTAGTTTACTTCCTCTCCACACGGGTGTCCCACAGGGATCTATTTTAGGTCCTCTCCTTTTTGTGCTTTATGTGAATGATGTTGACGTTATTCAAACCAGTAATTGTAAACCTTTTCTGTTTGCAGATGATGTTTTTCTTTTATTTAGAGGTTATAGAAGATTCATTGAAGTTTTTGAGAATGATATTAACTCTAATTTGGAGCATATTAGACTTTGGATGACTGCCAATTCATTAAAGGTTAACACAACTAAGACTAAAGCCATGATGTTTGGTCCTACTAACCGTTTCTTTTCTAATTTAGATGTGTTCTTAGGTGATGATTCTATACAATTTGTTGAACATCATAAATGTTTGGGTGTGGTTCTAGACTCTAAACTCTCCTTCAAGAATCATATTGACACTGTGTCGGGTAGAATTTGGGGTTTTTTACGTAAGATTTATCGTACTAATCTATTTTTATCTAAGGATGTGAGAACAAAATTAGCACACGCGATTCTAATGCCACAGATTCTTTACTGTTTTGAAGTTGTATCCGGGACTATCGGTTTGTGTCTTACTAGATTGAAGCGCTTGGTTAATTCGATAGTTAGATTTGCTTTTAACATTCGACGTAGAGAACATATTTCCGAGTCTGTGAAATGCTTTATTGGTTGTTCTTTTAATGAATTTGTAAAGTTTCGTAATTTGCTAAAGTTTTATAAAATTATGAAAACTGGTAGACCTTCTGTTATATGTGATGCATTTATTTTTTCTCCTCGCAACAGGAATCCTCACTTTGTTACCCCTAGGATATTTAAATCTTTTTTCAGTAGGTCTTTCGTTGTTAGGATCACAGGTTATTGGAATAGTCTGCCATTAGAGTTGCGTGTTTTCACGCACTCTAATAATGTTTTCAAAGTAAAACTTTTACAATATTTTTCAGACCCTTTGTGATCTCCTCAATTAATATTAATATTGTTCTTGTTTTCGTTATCCCTAACTGGACCGTATTTCATTTGTCTCTTTTTTTCTATTAAATCTTGACATACTTATCATATACTTTTTTTATCACGGCTGGGGAGCCCATTTGAAAGTATTGTAACATGAAATTTATTGAATATTTAAACCTTGTTTTTATACTTAGGTTTATTGTATTACTATGTAATATTATTTTGGCCAAATTGGCTTTTTATTACTGAATAAAATAAAAATAAAATAAAATGTCAGGTTACAACTTTTATTTGCGAATTTTAAAATAAAAATTACAAACTTTAAAAAGCTAAAAAAAAGTTGTCGAATAATTTTTAGGGTAATTTTAGGTAACACAATAAACTAAGAAAAGCCATCAGAAACAAATTTGCAAATTAACTTTAGGAACCAGCTGCAAAAAGGCGAAGAGTGCCTCAGGGCATTGTTGCCGGTTTAGGTGTAAAAAACAATAAGTATGATACGATTTTATTGAAAAACTAATGAAAAATAACTAATAAAAAATATTTCGAATAGATCGGGCAACTAAAAGTTAGTAAAACTTTGATTTAAAACAAAAAAAGTCACACACTAAATTTCACGTGCTAAAATTATGGCATCACTAACAAAACAAAAACTAAAAGTCGGAATGCATTTCGACCTTCGAGTGAATTGTTAACAAATCGGCAACTAAAGTCACAGTTAAATTTAAAAAAAAAGTTATAATTACTTTTTGAGATAATTGGTGTTTTGTAATGCATGCCTTGAGGCACTCTTACAGAGGTTTAAAATAATAAATCATTGAATGTAAAATCCACAATTTTACCAAAAAATCTAGAAATTAATAAAAAAATCGAAAATTTAAAAAAAATCAAAACTTTTTCAAATACATATGTACAAAAAATTCGAAATTGTTAATTCCCCAATTTAAATTGAAAATAATTTAGCAATTCTGTTACATTTTCGATCCATTTCAGCATTTAATTACTTCATATTCCTTCTATAATTTTTAACTTAAACATGGATTATTTTCAGCGCAGAATATCTTATTTTTACACATTTTCTTTGCATATAACTAATATGTTTTACAGATCTAGCAGGAATAGAAAATCGCTTTTAAAAAATCAGCCAAATCAATGCAAAATATTTGGAGATATAAGACAAACATTTACTTTCTTTGATTAAACACTCGAAACAAAATAAAAATCCTATAAAATGTTAACATATTTGTAATGAAGGAACCTTTAAAGAATTATAAGTAAATTAAAAATTATAGTAGATTGTTTGTTACACGATAAATAATTAAATAAATACAGAAATAATATTTAATAATAATAATTATTTATATTAAATTAAGTACAAAGAATTAAAATAAAGAATTGTTTGTACTTTGTAAAGTAGACAAGTATAAAAATAAATTAATAAATTAAATAATATAAAATAAAACGACTCAATTCGATTTATAATTAGTTATTTTAGTAAGTAGTTTATATACAAACATACATTAATAACAACATAAATACAATACAATACATAGATACTAATAGTATAGAATTGTTTAGTTTATAAGTAGTGACGAATTTGTTGATCAAGTGATAAAGCCATCCGCAATTTATGCCATTAAAAAACATAAAAACAAAAAACTTGTGCATTATAACACCCCTCCATATACCCAACAACACATCCAAAATTAAAATGAAAATAAAAAATTAAATTAAAAATTAATAATAATAAAAAAAACACATGCATTTACAACATTATTACGAAGAATATCGATCATTCATTTATGGATCATGTTGAGAAGCGCATACTGCAACATACATTGTTATTTCGTTAACGAAAAGATGAACTATCTATCTATGTAATATACAAATTAAAAAATAAAAACAAAATTTAAATAAGATATTATAAATCGATGACTGTGATGTGAATGGATCTCCTCATTTAGATTTTAAATAAATGCCAATATATCTACATTCATAATATGATAAACATTTTCTTTTATGTTTCGATTTTTATTATCATTATTATGTATTATTAATTTACAACTTCATTATTTGTTTTGTTTTGTTGTTTTTTTTATATTGTAAAATAATGAGCGAATTTCGCAAAATAATAAGAGAAAAAAAAACAATTATTAAAATTAAATGAATAAGAAATATACATAAATAAATTTTATAATAATTTTAAAATAAAGTAAGAAATTAAAAAAAGAAATACAACCACCATTTCTGTATTATTGGTTTAATTGTGGGAATTTGAAATATTTTTCCCGATTTTGACACAGTGTCGGTCCGAAGATATCAGGGGTCTTCAGAAAATTGATTTCAACAGACAGACAGACGGACATGCCTTAATCGACTCCGCTATCTATAAGGATCCAGAATATATATACTTTATAGGGTCGGAAATGAAAAATGTAGAAATTACAAACGGAATGACAAACTTATATATACCCTTCTCACGAAGGTGAAGGGTATAAAAATAAAAGTGCCGCTGAAGCAAAAAAAGAACAAAATCAAACAAAAATATTACTCAAAATAATCACACGTATGAGTGATGCTTTTGTTTTCAAATAGTTTTATTTATATAATACATTCTCACCACTTAGGTTTCTGACAACTGAGTTAGGTATTTGACAGGAGAGTTTCCGCTATATGTATGTATATTTTTCAATGCAATAGATTTTTAATAACTTATATATATGTCATTTTGAAGGGTACATATCTGACATTAATTCTTACATAATTATTGAACATTAGAGAATAAACCATAGAGAATAGACATATAGCGGAAACTCTCCTAACTCAGTTGTTAGAAACCTAACTGGTGAGAATGTATTAGTAGAAAAAACTATGTGAAAACAAAAACAACACTCGTATGTGGGAATATTTTGAGTAATTTTTTTATTTAAGTTTTTTCCTAGTTTCCGCTCTATGTAAACAACAAAGTTTTTTTTTTTGGTTCAAAAATGTAGAATTTTGTACCAACAAAGCATCAAATGCGGGTAGTTTTGCTTTAACTTCTTTAATTTGAACCAAATTATACTTCAAAATAAAAAATTTAAATATCGAAATTGGACCCATTGTAGGTCCAACTTACTATGGTCTTATATACGTCGTTGCAAAGGTCTTTGAAATATCTGTCATTAAATATCCATATTGTCTATATTAATGACTTAGTAATCCAGATATAGGTCAAAAATCGAGGTTGCCCTGGTTTTTTCCTCATATCTCAGCCATTTGTGGACCGATTTTGCTGATTTTAAATAGCAAACTTCTCGAAAGCATGTCTGACAGAATTATGAAGATTTGGATCCCGAAGATATCAGGGGACTTCAGAAAATTGATTTCAACAGACAGACAGACGGACATTGCTTAATCGACTCCGCTATCTATAAGGATCCAGAATATATATACTTTATAGGGTCGGAAATGAAAAATGTAGAAATTGCAAACGGAATGACAAACTTATATATACCCTTCTCACGAAGGTGAAGAGGTTGCAAAATCATTAAGAGCTACTCAATCAGCAATTTCAAAAGATTTGCAGCAGCAGGATTCTTCCAAAATCAGGGAAATTGGATACCATACGAATTGAAGTTGAAAGACCTTGTAAGACGATTTTACATGTACAAAATGATGTTTGAAAGCTATAAAAGGAAATCATTTTTGCACCGAATCATTATTTATGATTAGGCCAACCAGCCTAATCGACACCAAAGCCAAATATCCACGGCGCTAAGCTAATGCTGTGTATTTGGTGGAATAAAGTGTCTGTGAGTGAACTGCTGAAATCTGACCAGACCATCACAGGGAACCTGTACCGAATGAAACTGATACGTTTGAATTGAGAATTGGCCAAAAAAAACGCCCAGAATATGCGGCCAGACATGAAACCAAAATATTTCATCATGACAACGCTCGGCCACATAAAAATTATTTAGAATGAAGTGATTGGGAAGTTTTGCCTCACCCGCTTTGTAGTACAGACCGTGCCCGTCCAACTATTATGTGATTCGATTGATGAAGAACGCTCTCTCTGAGATACACTTCACTTTGGAACAAAGTATTTGATATTGGCTTTATTCGTTTTTGGCCTCTAAAAATGAACTGTTCTTGTTGGGAAAAGCTGATAGCTAACAATGGACAATACTTTCATTAAATTTATATTGTACAAATGTTTCAAAATAAAAGTTAAAAATTTAAAAAAAGTCGCACATTTTTAACTTATACACCCAATATACTTTTAATTTATTTTAACGGGCAAGGTACAGCGATACAGGAGAATAAATCTCATTTATGTTTTTCACCATAACAATTTCTAAAATTCGACACAGCCGAATAAAGTACTTTCAAATGTATATTGACAATTCAAACAACTTTAAAATTAAATTTCCACTTTATTCATCGCAAAAATCATATTAATTCATTTGCAAACATATTTTACACAAAAATACCTGATCATTGTCATCAGTGCTCCAACAGTTGTCATCGTTTGGTTCCACCACAATTTCACATTCCGAATTCGATGATTTTCCAAAACACAAACGCCACATATCAACATGATTTAACACTATTGCCATACTATCCAAATCGTCAATATCCTCACATAACTGCAGAGTTCTTATTAAAGATCCATAAAAATACAGCTGCACCGAACCACCGACATTAATATTAATCATTTTTGTAAATTGGAATTTCGTGACGTCCATGTAAGAGAAACATATAAGCGAACGATTTGGACAACGATGTATACCCCACAGAGTATTAGGCGCTAGAACATCATACACATTGTCATAGAGTAAATTAAATAAATCCATTAGTTTCGCCATTGCCAAATTTTCACTATTAGCATTAAGTGAAGCACTTTCTTCATTAGCTTCATCACATTCATAGTTAGGTTCTTCCACTACCAGATCAATTAATTGATTATCTGGTTCATCATTTATAGTTTGTTCGTCATTATTAACGTTTTCGATAACATCTTCGAAATTAACAACAATGGCGGTACAATTATCTACTTGAGGTTGTTGCTTTTGAATTTCGACATTAAGAATCGTTGGTTGTTCATTTTCAGCTTGATGATCTTCTGTAATCAGCTCATATATTTGATCGGATATCGCTTTATCACTTAATTTTGCTACTTTAGTGTTACTAGGAAGTCGATGCTTTACTCTGTATGAGAGCTAAAATATAACACGTAAATATACAAATTATTTTTAATTTTCATTAAATTAGTAATATTGATCTATGGTTTGTTCACTAACAAAAAAAACTATGTATTACGAATTATCACATTTTGCAGTCACACATTTTTACCGGCTTAAATCAAGATCATGATAACAGCTTGCATTTAAATAATTTGTAATGATATCACTCTTAATTATAAGCATAAAAACGTCAACTTTTTTATCCGTTCTCTTAATTTGGGAATTATATAACATTAAAATCATTATATATAATAGTATATATCTTCTCTAAATAATAGATTATATTATTATCATGGCAATATTGGTATGATTGAAAATACCTTTCATCTGATATATAATTTGTTACATGTTATTAACATTGTGAACTAAAAATTTAGTTTTTAATCTATATGTCGTACCTACATTAGTAAATTTCGATATACCGAAAAAGTATTTTTAGCGAAGCCGGTGTTCGATATATCCCAAAGTAGACGTCTGGCCGAAGGACGTCAATACAGAAAATGTGAATATTAACAGTAAGAAATTATGAAAATATAAAGTGTTACAGGGATATATCGATTTGTTCTCTTTTATCTATATTCATATCGTATAATATGTATAAAACATTTAACTTACCAATTCCTCTTTGGTGGTCATTTCCAAACATGGCAGGGCATCTGGCTTTAATCTAGGTCGATCTCTTTGTATTTTGTATATTTGACCATTAATAATATGATCAAATGTATAGACCACATCCTCAGGTCTAAAATGCAAATGGCATATTCTATCTATAGATCTTAAGGTGCGTACTTTTGGTAAAATATCGGCCCATTGTGCAAACAGTACTGGTTCCTTTTAGAAGAAAAATAATTTAATTTATAATTGCTTTTCTAGTACAAAATACTTACCCTAGGCACTAAAAACATTGTTCTATTGGGTTGATCTTTATTTTTGCCATCGCAAAAGGGCACAAAACACGTTCTCATTTTGGTGTAAATTACAAATAAAATGACAAAAAATAGTTTTTACACTTAAAATTAAAGACCGCACAACAAATTTTTCAATCAAAATAAACCAGGGTTTACAATTGCTACTATATTAGCCGTCAATTGCAGTAAATATACATTTTTATCAATCTGCATACTAAAAATATAGTTACTATTATAATTTTGTATAACTCTGCTAATATAAATTGCTGTTACTATTCATATATTACTATACAAATTGCAATGTTAGTTTGCAATTTCTAGTAGCAGATACAACCAGTTGTCAACTCGTTATTGTAGCACAACAACCAAAATATATGTTCGTGCTATAGCAGCATACACACTTTTTTGCCGAACTAATATTGCGCGTCAGCATAAGTTTTTGTTTTGTTGTGCTATCAATTTTCTCTGGCAGCAATTTACATTTCTTTGGTTGCTTTGCTATGGTTGCATTGATATTTCTTGTTTTTTGGCTATTTGGATGCTGCTAGTTATTTTATTGTCAAGTATGTAATACGAAATAACGATTATTCATTAGTGTAAATATTTTTGAATCTAACTGAGATATTGACTTGCATTTTTTTTGTAAGACCAAAAATTAAAATATCTAAACAAGAAAAAAAATGTTCGGAATAAATGAGGATCAAATTGTTCCTAATATGTATTTGCAATCCTATTAAAATTTTGATAAAAATTTTAGTTTTAGAAACTCAATAAATATGTAATCTGTAATAAAATCTTTATTTATTAGCAAAACTCAATGAAATTTTCAACGTTTTTTAAATTTGTCATTCCAAATTACAAAGTGTAAAAAAACTTTTCAAAAGGTTAAAAGGAATCCCACAATTCCTAAAAATTTAAGCGAAAATCCCGAAAATGGTATTTTTTACAATTTTAACCATATGGTCTACATTTCCTTCGGGGCTGGGAAAATACTTTGGGGATAAATAGGGAACAAATCAAGGTTTCTAAAGCTGCTTTCCGTTTTTTGATCCCAACTTTGGGATTTTAGAACATGTGGCCCAAAGTTGAAATTTTTATCAAAAAATAGGTCAAATTCCGAAGGACGAAAGGGCAACATGTTCAAAAAATAGGACATGTTTTTTATATCAAAATGTTCTCTGTAAAGCTACCTTACAGAAAAACATAAAATTGTTATATGTTCTTAAAGAAAGTTTTTTTTTAATAAAAAAGATTTAAGTCACCTTTTCATCCAAAAAACAGCAAAAATCTACTATTTTTTGAATTCTTAAATTGAAAATCGTTTATTTTTGGATCTATAATCGATATTACTCTGAAATATTTTGTATATTACTGATAATTTAGTTGTCTAACTAACAAAAAAAAATCGAGCCCGTTCGGTACAAAAGTACGACCTATATTTTTAAAAAAGCGGACCAAGGTATGGCAAAATTTTAAAATTTCAATTTTGAAATGCCTATAACTCGAAAAGTATAAGAGATAAATAGCACACACAAGCATATTTTTTCAAGACATAGACGAGCGCTTTCTAAACATATAAAACTCTTTGAAATCGAATGGGAAACAAAAAAATGGCACGTGTTTAAAAATTTTGCATGACGAAGGTACCCTATTCTGAGCCCCCATAGCGCCGCCCCTGAGGCATTTGTAGGTCCCATTTCAATAATTTAAACTCGAATACTCCTTGGCTATGCCCGCGTCAAATTTTATCCTGATCAGATCAGCCGTTTAGAAATGCCAGATATATTTCAAAAAAATTTTGATTCTGCCCAACTGTACATTGGGTGTGTTTACTGATATGTTGTTATGCACTTATCAAGAACAGCAACTGATAGCATCAATTGCAGAAATGTCAATTGTGCTATAGCACAACTACAGAAGTGTGTATTTTTGCTAGAAAAGTTTGCCAGCACAACAAAATAAAACGAATGGAGTGCAATATTAGCACGACAGAAAAACTGTGTGTGCTACTAAAGCACGAACATATATTTTGGTGGATATGCAATGGATTGTGTTTGCTACTAAAAATTGCAGAAGAGCATTGCAATTTTAATAGTAATACGAACGAACAGTATGAATATTTATATTAGCTGATTGTGATGAAATGAGATAATTTCATATTTATTGCATAGTCAAATGTAAGAAATATGTTGCTAGAGCTGAATATCGAAACCCTGAAATAAACAATAATAAAACAGGAATGCTGCAGGTTTAAAATTTGTCTGTTTTCAACCCATATTTTAGCCATCTGGCAAATTGTCCTGTTTACCGCTATTATTAAAGCAGTCCTATACAAACATTATTACAAATTAACCAATATTTTTCTGATTTAAATGCAGGCGACGATATAAGCATGACACTGCTCTAAATTTTCTTAATAAGGCATCATTTATAGAAATTGATCTGGTAACCTTAGAGCTTCCTTGCTTCTTCTTAAACTCTAGACAGTCTTGATAACTTTTTCAACAAAATCCATCATCAGTTCGCGATTTTTCTGTATTGAGAAAGTACTAGGGAAAATTATAATTGAGCCAGTCACAAATATTTTGAATTGGGCGCTTTTCGAAACAATAACTATTTTTACACAAAAATCCAAAGATTTTCAGAAAAATTGGTAGTTAATCATAATGATTATGTTGACATACATTGTCAGCTTAATTGTAGGCCAAGTATAAATCTGTTGCATTCCAATTTTTTGAAAAAGTCATACAAACATATTGATGTGTTTTTTAGTTGATAGATATCGTAATTATAAGCATAAAAACGTTAAAATTATCTCTCTTAGTTTAGGAGTTATAGAGGACTTATTCAAATATTGTACAAATTCATTAAGTATTAAAATATTAGAAATTTATCCACTTTTTCCGGAAATCCATCCATTATTAATTTTATGTCTTGGGATACCTTTCCTGTGTCCTTTCATTCTTCAAAGTACCAACAAATTATCAATCTAGTTAAATTTCCCGCTAATAGTTAAACACTTTTTTTTCTCCGCTAAACTGTTCGCAAAATCGCTACATATAATGTGAAATCTCTAAATTAGCACCACTGCTACCAGAATCAAAACAAACGCCAATAAAAACATTACACATCCCAACTAAATTAGTAACCCAAAAATATTTAAAATAGGAACAATACGCACAAGGAAAGACAGACGACAAATATGTGTGGACAGGTATGATAAGAATTTAATGCCCAGGTCTACATATTTATACACAACAAGATGTCACGTAATGTTTTGCAAAGTAGTTTGCTTAACGCCGGATTAAGTATTATTTTTCAGGTGGGTTATTAACTGCCATTTATTGTGATAAGAAAAAATATATCCCTATTGCTTTTAAATTTCATAACAAACAGGTATTATGTCGTATTATAACCTTTGGTATCAATGCCTTCATAGTGCGCAATGTTGGCCGCGAGGTATTGGGCATAATGAATGTACGTTTACTGCTGCTGGAGAGTACGCTTCTGTTCTTATCTCGTGAGGCTATAAATCGTGCTTCGCTTAGTGCTACCTCCCAGCAACGTGAAAAATGCTCATGGGCTCAATTAATAAATCAACAGTGGCTAACGTAAGTAGAGCGTTAAGAATAACAAAAACTCTTAAACTACTATATGTATGAGCTGAAAAAATTGGTGAATGTTTATCTTTATCTCTTGTGCTCCTCTTCCTTTTCCACTTTCCAGAGTTCCCATCTGCATAGCTATAAGCATACCTTGCGTGTATATATGGCTCAATTGGCTAACGGCTGTTGACACTGTATTTGCGGCACAATACCGTTTTGCTTGTTATGCTGTCGCCTTGTCTTGTGTCATAGAACTGTGTGCCGAAGCTCCAGTGTTTATAATACAAGTGTTTTGTTTTGTTAAACTTAAAGTTATTTTAAATACTCTTCATATATTTGTACGTTCAGTGGTGTTTCTTTGGATTGTCTTAGGAAATGGTTCGGTGGCCATTTATGCCTTTGCTATTGCTCAATTGGTTAGTGCGATTACAATACTTGTATCTCATTATGGATTTTTTGCCTATTATATACATTTGTTTGAAGATTACAAGAAATCCATGAAGGATAAAGAAAATAATTGGAAGCTACGATTGCCATTTGTTAATAAAAACATTTTCGATAGTATGCATGATTTTCCGTTTAGAAATTTGAGGCAATTTCTCCCCGGTACCATGATTAACAAGGTAAGCAGTGAAATAAAGTTTAGAAATTAATAGATTTCGTCAAAGTCCTATGTAACTCAGTTGCCTAAAACTTGAGTGGTGAGAATGTATTAGTAAAAACTATGTGAAAACCAGAACAACCATTTTTTGTTATCACCTCGATTTTTTTACTAATACCTTATCCACTTAGGTTTTTGACAACTAACTTAGGTCTTTGACAGGAGAGTTTCCGATCTATGTGTAAATGAAATATGGTGTAGTAGGTAGTAAGTACTTGTTTCTATCTTAAAGCGAATTGAAAATGTTTGTTTTTCATTTAGGAACGTTTTTTCAACTCAGAACTGCAAGTTTTAACTTTAAGCTTTGTCAAGCAAGGCGTTCTTAAGCAAATTTTAACGGAGGGAGAGAAATATGTTATGTCCATGAGTCCTGTCCTAAGTTTTAGTCAACAGGCTACTTACGACGTGGTCAACAATTTGGGCAGTCTGGCAGCAAGATTCATATTTAGACCCATAGAGGAAAGTAGTTACTTTTATTTTACACAAACCATTGCCAGAGATGTGGATCTCCAAAAACAGGATAAGGTAATTATAAACTTATTTATTATACATAAAGAATCTAATTAAAATCTACTAAGTAATTGTTTTTTCAAGGCAAAAGTGCAGCAAGCCGCTCAAGTTCTAAGTCATCTCTCTTTAGTTGTATCATCAATAGGTCTACTGGCACTGGTATTTGGTCAAAGTTATTCACACACCCTACTGCTGTTGTATGGTGGTGCTGATTTTGTTGCCGACGGTTTGCCAGTTGTACTACTAAAATGGCACTGTTTGGCTATATATTTCCTGGCGGTGAATGGTATAACTGAGGGCTATATGTTTGCCACCAATACCAGCCAAGACATTGACAAATACAATTATCTAATGGCTATATTTTCTGTAAGCTTTTTGGTATTATCCTACGTATTGACGAGTATTTTTGGTCCCGTGGGCTTTATATTTGCCAACTGTATCAATATGTTTTCGCGCATTTGTTTCAGGTAATTTTTAATTTCAATATCAAACAAGATTTTTATAGATTCACCTTCACCATGCTAAGGATATATATAAGTATGTCATTCCGTTTGTTATATCCACATTTTTCACATATACATATATTCTGGATGGTTATAGATAGTGGATTCATGTCCGCCTGTCTGTTGAAATCGACTTTTCGAAGCTCCCCAATAACTTACATACTTTATTGATATATAAATATATCGGTTCTAGTCCTGGTTATTTTGCTGTTTAAAATGGAGAAAATCGACCCATAAATGTCGACCTCGATTTGTTACGTATTTTTGAAATATAAGTCATAAGACAATATGGATATCTAATCATATACATTTCGAACGTCGTATATAACGCCATAGAAATTAGGACCGATATGACAACAAGTGCTTTCAATATTTATCTTAAAGCATACATTGGTGAAGGGTATATAAGATTCGGCTCAGCACAGAATATAGCTCTCATACTAGATTTTCTTAATTTCTTTAAATCTTTAAATTTTAGCACTCGTTTTATTTGGCTGCAATACAAGCCATTAGATTGCAATCCACTAATGGGTTTGTTGCCAAAGAGATTCTTTATATTGACATTAATTTTTGTGGGAATTGTCTGCAACTATTGGATGGTAAGTGACTTGCTAAAGTTTAAAATAAAAACAACAAAATAAAATCTATTTCTTCATCTCTTAACAGTTTAACACAACCATTCTAAAGCACATTACTTTAGGCGTTCTAAGCGTTGTAATTGTTTTGGCTGTTTGGTCGTATGAAAATAAAGATCTGATAAAGCTGGGCTGGTCGTATAAAAGAAAATTAAAGGCTGTTTGATGTAAAAGACAAATGTTATTAATAAATGCTATAAATATCAAATATATTAGAAGAAATTATGAAAATTAGTTAAAGTTTTCTTTTTCTTCTTTATATTAATTAAACAAGCTCACTTACTTACATTCCTAGTAAAATTTTGTTAAATATTTTTTTTTTTTTATTTAATTTTATTTTTCATATATAAAAATGTATATAAAAGAAATATTAACAATTTATTACTTACTTACATACCTATAAATACATATTTATAAACTGAAAACAAATTAAGATTACAACTAAACAACTCTAAATAAAAATAATAAAAAAAAACGTATGGTCGTTTTATAAGTACATAATAATACTAAGTACATTCTTACATTATTCCTAAAAAACCTTTCTTTGATATTTTAAATACATTTATAAAATACAAACATTAGCATGGCTAATATATGACCCAAATAATTCATATTGTTCCAAATCTCTAATATGGTCATAGTGCTGGACGATGTGGCATTCAACATTACCCCCAGATAGGCCAATTGTATGACAACTATTAAACTAAATAAGAAATTGACTAAACGTACTAATAGCGAAGCAGGCGTAAAATATTGTTTCGTCATACGACGTGGACAATGCAAATATTTGCAGTTCTGTTTACAGCAGGTTGATTCTATGCAGGCATCGAATACTTGGGCTAAACAATGCCTCAGGAGATTCTCAAAGTAGCTAAAGCAACTGAGGGAAATTAAAACCAAATGTACTTTATAGTTGAAACCATGTACTAGACACGATACTAGATAGGTAATAAAAATGGCAACAAAATACGGATATTTTGTGGCACGTAAACGATTGAATATGTTTTGTTTCAGCCACAAATGCATGGGTATATTCCAATTTCGTATAACATCGGACAAAGAGCGTGGAAATTCTATAGCCCATGGATTGACTATGGTCTGAGTAGATGCCAAAGACGAGGAGCTTAATGTCAAAGAATTCGTATTGGCCGACATTAGTGTGGCCTGTGAAAGATAACAAACAAAATAATGGCTACAACGTACAGAGAAGGCTTCCAAATAAGTACTCCACCACAGTCCCGCGCTCAATAATTGCTTTAACCAGGGTACAATACAGTTGGAAAGATTTAAAAACGTTACAGCTAATAAAATATTTAAGAGAATTCTGCCCAAATGTGGCATTAATTTGAACCTCACATTAAAATCTGGTCTGTAATCTTTTAATGACACCCAGGGTCCTAATATTAAAGAAGCCGGACTTAGCAGATATCCCAAGTATGTTATCAACTGATACTTTTCCTTTTCATCTTGAACTTCAAAGGCCACCGATATCAATTTCATGCTCACCACCATTTGTGGTCCCCTAATGCTTTCATATTGTTCAGATTTCAATAGATATTCGCAAAATAATTGACAAAATATGGTGTACATACAGAGCAAAGGACCCGTATATTTCAGTTTTAACCTTAGCGCCAACTTCAGAAATAAGCACAAGTTCAAAACATGCAGGCATACATAAAGGCTGCTGCCGGCGCCAACATAAAACCATAAACTTGTAAGGCCACAAACTAAAGAGATTAAATGGTACAAATACTGATGTCTATTACCTACTGAACGTCTTACTATTTCCCAGGCAACACGTTGCAAAAAACCGCATCCCAAAAGAACTAATATATATTGTTGCACTTGCTGATTGGAAGATTTAATGCAACCTTCATAGACATCCTTAAATGATTCTTCATCCGGCAGTACCATTGAGTCGTATTCATAATCTTCATTGTCCTCTAGTTCATCATCACCTTCTTGGTCATAGTAATAGTAATCCATTAATCCAAGCCAAATTAGTCGAAACAAAAGTAGAATTCGTATAAAATTCCTTTATTTTAACTTCACCGGCAAACGAGATGCTGTTGCACTTGCTTTCAGTGTTGATAATGCTGCGATTTTTAAGCCAATTAGTTTGAATTTACATTGATTATATTTCTCTGTCACAATTGATGATGATTTTGCTTTAAATAGATATTGTAGAGTTAAGCGGCACTGACTGTGAATAAAAAGAAATGATTTTCCCTGTTTGGGTTTTAAAAACGAACTGAAGTGTTTTATTTACAATCTTAAACCAAAAAATAACTTATAACTAAATTCTAAACTACCTGCAACCCATGTGATATACATTAGTATATACACTTAAATCTATTTATAGCATATTATTCCTAACACTAGGTCATGAAATGCTTAACATAACACTAACATGATGTTAGTGTTAGGTATAGACCCATCATGTTAGCGTTTTTTCAATGTTTTAATACGGTTTTAAACCATGTGTTTTAACAGCATTTCATGTCTGTTGTAACCCTATAAAAAGGGTGGGCAAATATTTAACTTTAAAATACAAAACATAACGATACATCAAAATTCAAAATACTTTCCTATTTTCAAGCGATTTTTTAAGGTAAAAAAATTAACGCCTTTCATGCTGTACTCATTAGTTGACTATATACTGTTGTGTCATCAACTCACACTGAATGTTTGCAATTACAACAAGCAAGAAGAAGAAGAGTTGCGAAATTGCAACAAAATTTACAGAGAAGCTTGTTTGCAAATATTTTGTTTGGAAGAAATTTTAACTCCTAGTATAAAAATAAATAATTAAAAAAATACATACACATAATTCAATTACTCATAAATAAAATAGCGTTTCTATTATTATATTTTTATGTAGAAAATCAAAGCGAAATTGTATAAAGAACAGCATTTCAACAACAACAAAAATTTGTTCAATTGCAGGAGTCCATTACTTTAGGATATCTTGATTTTTTTTGTACCGACGATAAATACACAAATTATTTGGAAAATGGTAAGCTAGTGTAAATTAATTTAATAAAAAGCTTGTATATTAGCATTTTATTATTATCAACTGGTAAATGTACAGATACTACGCCGGTTAATTTGTTTTTTTGCAAAGATTTAACTTTTAGAGGTTATGATTTGCTGTTTGCAGATGTCTCTCTGTCTTGTTTAGTTTTAATTAGTAGGTATATTTTCCTCTTTTTTTGTTGTATCTTATTAGGAAATCCAACAGTTGGAGATATTGTGTAAACAGCTATATGAGGCCACAGATTCTGCATTGCGTTCCAATGCGGAAAAAACGTTGGTACAATTTGTTAGCAGCCAAGATGCTCTGCCCAAATGTCAGATGCTATTGGATCGTGCCGATTCCAGTTATGCTCAGTTATTGGCCGCCACCACCTTGACAAAACTAATACAGGGTTTAAATTTGGAACAACGCATCGATATCAGGTAAGTTTTATTACTTTTTATAAAACTGCAAGCAGAATTAATTGTAATTTTCCTGTATTTTGGGTTATAGGAGTTATATTCTTAATTATTTGGCCAATAGACCGAACTTGCAACATTTCGTAGTACAGGCCTTGGTAACACTTTTGGCGAAAATAACCAAGTATGGTTGGTTCGATACCTACAAAAATGAACTAATATTTCAGAATCTATTGGAAGATGTTAAAACATTTTTACAGGTACCTACATAATTGGTTTAGTTTCAGAAGTATGTATGCTGAAATAAATTTAAGACAAATCTGTATACTTTTTTAGTTTATAGTTTATAAGCCAATTTCTCAATTAACATTTTCTAAATAATAAATACTAGTCAGATTTGCAGGTTTTCAATATATGTATGTATGTACATAATTTCAATTCAACATTTATTAATTTTTCTTAGGG
The DNA here is from genome assembly GCF_958450345.1 of Calliphora vicina. Taxonomy (NCBI): domain Eukaryota; kingdom Metazoa; phylum Arthropoda; class Insecta; order Diptera; family Calliphoridae; genus Calliphora; species Calliphora vicina. The sequence goes on along the minus strand of NC_088783.1, from coordinate 16,505,375 downwards.
TTCTGTGGAGCACTGCACCATTGGAGTGCAAATTTTATCACAATTAGTTTTAGAAATGAACTCAATTGTGGAAGTTGATGCCAATATATCATTTTCCAAAAATCGTAAAATTGCTACATCATTCCGAGACCAACAACTCTTCGACATATTCCTGTTATCGTGTAATCTTTTGGTTACTGCACGTGATAATAGTAAAACATTAAACTTCATGGATGAGTCTCAACAAGCTTATGTCAAGTAAGTAATAATGATAATAATTTTTCTATAACTTGGATCTGTATTTTATATTTTGTGTGTGTGTTTTATTTAGTCTTGTTTCTCATGTGTTGCGGCTGACAAAGAACTGTTTGAGTTTCGACTTTATTGGCAGTTCTACAGATGAATCATCTGATGATATGAATAGCGTTCAAATACCAACATCATGGCGTCCGGCATTCTTAGATGCAAATACATTGAAATTATTTTTTGATTTGTATCAAATATTACCCAATGGTTTGGCTAGTTATTCCTTAGCGTGTTTGGTGCAGGTAAATATATATACATATATTTTTAAATAGGCATATTGTAAAACAACACATTCATTATATTTATTGATTTCAGATGACTTCTGTACGTCGTTCTTTATTCAATAATTCTGAACGAACAAAGTTCCTTACACATTTGGTGGAAGGCGTTAAAAATATATTGGTTAATTTACATGTAAGTACAAACCTAATGTAAGCTAAAAACAAGCAATAATATACAAATAAAAACAAAATAAAAACACTTCTTTAGGGTTTAAGTGATCCTGATAATTACCATGAATTTTGTCGCCTACTGGCCCGATTAAAGTCCAACTATCAATTGGGTGAATTGATTGCAGTGCCTTGTTATCCCGAAGCTATTGCATTAATTGCTAAATTTACCGTGCAATCATTACAGGTAGAAATTTCTGCATTTCTCCCCATGTTTTCTGATTTCATTACAAATTTCACTTATTGCAGATGTGGCAATTTGCCCCCAATAGTGTACATTATTTACTTACCCTATGGCAACGTATGGTGGCTTCAGTTCCTTATGTCAAATCAGCCGAACCTCATCTATTGGGCACCTACACACCCGAGGTAACAAAAGCCTATGTCGAATCACGACTAGAAGCCGTTCCTGTCATTGTACGCGACAACATTGATGATCCCTTGGACGACTTGTGCATGGTACAGCAGCAATTGGAACAGCTGTCGGTTATCGAACGCTGTGAATACGATAAGACGTGCCAGTTGCTGGTACAACATTTCGATCAAAAAGCCCGTGAATATGAAAATTTACTGCAAACACCCAACTCAAATCCCATGGATATTAGCATACACGAATTACAACTGACGTGGTTAGTCTATATCATTGGCTCTGCCATTGTTGGTCGACTGACGGTGAATTCAAACGATGAACATGATACCATGGATGCCGAGCTGGTTATCAGAGTTTTTCAGTTAATGAGATTAACCGATGCTCGTTTACCGCAAGCCGGCTGTGAAAAACTTGAATTGGCAATTTTAAGTTTTCTAGAGCAGGTGCGCAAAATGCATATCAGTGAACAAACCCAGAAGGCAAATGTCTATAAACGTTTAAATGAGGTATTTGGCATCAGTGATGAACAAATGCTATTGAGTTTTATCAACCGAAAAATGTAAGTATTATTTCATTTCAATAGTTTCCTTTTATACACGTCTGCAGTACACATACCGACAAATTTTAAATTTGCTGAAAGGCTTGGAAATATTTATATTCTGAAAGTAAGAAAACTATATTCGGCATATATAACCTTCTCCCAACAAAAATTGTTTTCAATCTTTATCATAAAAGTATACTTTGATGCGGCACAGCTGAATATTGCCCTCAAACTGGTTCTAAATGAGATATTTTGTTAAAAGTTGAGTCATATTTGTATTAAAAAATATTTTAAAAATAAATTGAAATTGGAAACATTTCGGTAGCCGTGAAAACTCTAAAAGCTATCTTAAAAGAAGAAATTGGATATCTGTCGTCTACATAATTGAAGAATTAACCAATTTCTATGTAGCATTCAACTTCAACGAGTCTTTTCTAGAGTTCAGGACATCTTCGACTGTTGCAGGATCACTTGACACAAAAGTTTTCGCACAAAGGCTATACGATCAGAAAAGCGAAAAGCATTTTACCTAGAAAAGTTTTCATCACGCTGTTCTTCAAATGCATCCTCAAATTTTAGACTCTCTTCAGAGTTCACATCGTACGTTAAGACTGTCAGTTGATGTATTAACTATCTCTTCATCTATTTGCTCCTCTTTAACCTCAGTTGCTAATTCTAGTACTACATTAGATGACAATTCACTATTCAATTCCTCCGCTGAATTGGCATCATCTCGACCGATTTCAACTACAAGATTCGGAACAATATTAGCAAAGTATTTTCCATTGCTACTTACCTGATGTTCCATGAACCCAATGTCGCGACTTATAATAATCTTATTCGTGATTGGATCATAAAGTCTTTTATTAAAATTTTTCAAACTGTCCGTTTATTAAAAAAAAAAATATTCCTTTTATTTTCACTGTGAACAAAGACCCATACATAACCTGTTGTTAGAGTAAAACGCATGTGATCGAGTTGAGTGTAACAAAAGAACTAAAAACATTTATTTCATACCCAAAATACCGTTACTTTAATAGTGATGCTAAAAATAAATTCGATTTACAACATAAATTATTTAAAAAAAATTTTGATTTTTTTGTCTAAAATAAATGTTGTTGACCTTGCGGAAATTCAAAAATAATTTGTAGGTTGCATAAACCGAAAATAACTGGTTCATTTTCAGTTTTGAATGGAAAAATTCTCATTCGTATCCATTTAAAAATAATTTTTTTGTGTGATATCATTTCAATACAATGGAAAATTACACTTTGATTTTTTTTACACTTTTACACAACAAACACAAAAAAAGTGTTAAAAAATCAGAGTATAATTTTCCATTTTTTGGACAATTTTACAAAAACAAACGGATTTTCTTTTAAAAAGTCTGCAATTTTACAAAATATTATAAATGTTTTAAAAAATCAGAAAATTGTCTAAAATTTAGAAATTTTGCAACAAATTTTTTTAAAAATTCTTAAATATTACGAAAAATTATCAAAACATTTATACCACAAATTAAAAAAATCCCAATTCTATTACTCGCACTGCATTACTTCATATTCATCATATTCTTTCTATAATTTATTCGGATGTGCCGAATCTTTTTTTTTAATATTTAATATTTAGCTAAAAAAAATTTGGTGAAAAAAAAATTCGGGTTAAAAAATATTTTTTCCGATTTTGACCCATTGTAGGTCCAACTTACTATGGTCTTATATACGTCGTTGCAAAGGTCTTTGAAATATCTATCATTAGATATCCATATTGTCTATATTAATGACTTAGTAATCCGATCCGGCAGAATTCCGGAGATATTGATTTTTGAATCTCGTATGTAAGTTATTTGGGGGCTTCGGAAAGTTGATTTCAACAGGACTTGGCTTAATCGGCTCCGCTATCTATAAGGATCCAGAATATATATACTTTATAGGGTCGGAAAATTATATTGTGGAAATTACAAACGGAAAGGTAGAACAAGTTAGAGAGCTATAGTCGGCTGTTGTATCGTTTTTTTAGTGAAAATAATTTTATCGCAAAAAAAAATTTCAATTTATTAGTGAAACATTTTTTTTATTTTAAATTGAAATATCTGTCATTAGATATCCATATTGTCTACAAAGGGTAACATAGAGACGAGACGGAATTGTCAAAAACCTATCTCTTGCAACAACAAAATACATGCTAGTCAATGTATTTTCTTGTTGTATCAGAAATATTATTTGTTGTATTTTTGTTTGACAAATCATATTGTCTCGTCTCTATGTATAATTCTCTATGTTGTCTATATTAACCCTCTAACCGGCAAGGCTGCCTTTAGGCGGGGTATATTAAATGTATGTAATGCTGCTTTATTTGCTTATTTCTCCTGTTATAACGGTAAATATGTGTAAAGAGACAAACAATTTACTAATTGTGATAAATATAAACGTGCACTTGTCTTTTGTTTTTTTTTTTTATTCCAACGTATTTTTTTTTTATTCAAACAATAACCTGGTATATTTTTTTACCTCAAAATAAAATTGGCCGGTTAGAGGGTTAATGACTTAGTAATCGAGATATTGATAAAAAATCGAGGTTATCCTGGTTTTCTTCTTATATCTCAGCCATTTGTGGTCCAATTTTCTCGATTTTAAATAGCAACCGAACCAGGTCTATAGCGGATATATTGATGAATGAATCAGGTATGTAAGTTATATTCCGCTACCTATAACGATCCAGAATATACATAAATGAAAAATGTAGAAATTACAAACGGAATGACAAAAGGTATAAAAAACATTCAGATACGGATATTTTAATTTTACCCCCTGTCTATACTTGACAAATATTTATCATAACAATTAATGACGTTTGTTGTCAAGACAAAGTTGTCTGAGCAAAAGCACTAAGAATTTTGTCATAACGAAGCAAAATATTACTAATAAATGGAGGCTATACCTCATAATTTTTTATCTTGACAATCATTTTGACCTTTATCATGATAAAAATGTATAAGGTATAGACATGGGGTTAAGCTATTCTTTCATTTCATTCTTTATTTAAATAATCGAGCCCATTGGGCCATATACGATTAATACACACAGAAAAAAGAAATTCATAATTGGAATGAATTTTGTAATAAATATTATTAATGGAACTTGACTTTTTTTCCCAAACTTATTTCATTCAAAATAAGAACATGTTCATAAATATTATAAAATTTTACATGACGGAAATTTTGGCTTTTTTTACTTAATTTTTTTAATAAATTGCATTATAATTGTATTATATAATGAATTAGTGCAAGAATATTTGCATAATAGCCATATATTGGCCAATATTTTAAGATAAAAAGGAGAATATCTGAAACTTAAAAATTATCATTAAACATAATAAAACATTCATAAATATAAAAGCATTTCATCCTCTTAAATCAATTTAATCATTTTCGCGCTTTTTATATCATTTTGTAGCTGAAAATCATAAAAAACTAAAAATTTTCCATGAAAAATTTCAAACATTTTTGAACAACATAAAAATAAAAATGAAATTGAAATTATATTTTTCAAGCCTTCTAGATTTTATTTCAAAACATAAAATATTAAAAAAATCATACTATTTAAGAAATTATTTATAAATGTTATGAATTGAAATCAATGAATTCGAATCATAATATTTATGTTGAAACTTTTTTCTGTGCAGAATAAAAGTAATAATAGTAAAACTAAAATTAACTAAAACTTAACAAAATAAGCCTTTATTGGAAAACAAAAGGTAATAAATTCAGCAACTATTATTTAATTGTTTTTCAACATTTTTTTTTCGAAATAGTTTTTTAATTTTTTTTAAAAAAAAAAGTTTTTTCGAAATTTTAAAAAAAAAAAATTTTTTAAATTTTTCTTTTTTTGTTTTTAAATTTTTTTTTTTGGAAAAAAAAATGTATGACAAAAAAAAATTTTGGATGAAAAAAAATTCGGGTAAAAAAATATTTTTCCCGATTTTGACCCATTGTATGTCCAACTTACTATAGCCTTATCAACATCGTTGCAATGGACTTTGAAATATCTATCATTATATATCCATATTGTCTATATTAATGTCTTAGTAATCCAGATATAGATCAAAAATGGGTCAAAAATCGAGGTTGTCCCGGTTTTTTGCTCATATCTCCGTTATTTATGAACCGATTTTGCTGATTTTAAATAGCAAACTTCTCAAAAGCATGTCTGACAGAATTATTGAAGATTTGGATCCCGAAGATATCTGTGGTCTTCAGAAAATTGATTTCAACAGACAGACGGACAGACAGACGGACATGGCTTAATCGACTCCGCTATCTATAAGAATCCAGAATATATATACTTTATAGTGTCGGAAATGAAAAATGTAGAAATTACAAACGGAATGACAAACTTATATATACCCTTCTCACGAAGGTGAAGGTAGATGTAATAGATATTGAGATGATTGAGTAACAAATCTTTGATAATATGTAAATAAAATTCCAATTTTAAGGAATCGCATGAAAGAACAGTATAACATAATCAGACACATGATCAGAGATTCTAAGGCTATTAATATATCGTATAATCCGGTTAAAAATTAGTTTTATACGATTCAATTTTAATATTGAAGTAACACTGTAAATATCTAGACAGTATCGAATATGGGTCATGAGAAGAGCATGAGCTAGTTGTTTCTTAATGTTTATAGTTAAGTAATAATCTAAAGTGTATAATGATCTCAAAACTAGACTTACTTTAGCACTTACATTGGATATATGTTTCTATATATGTCAAAAGTCAGGCTTCTATCGAGTGTTAAACCTAGACAGAGTTAATTAAGTTATTATTATATGTCCCAAAACATATTGCCTTCGTTTTAGAAGGATTAAACTTCAGCCTATTATAAAAAGCCCATTCTGCAGCTTGTAATAAAGTATAATTTATAGTGACTTCATGGCAATCGATGAATTGAATTCCAGTATAAAAAAGTAAGTTTATATCATCAGCGAATAAGTAACTTGTACAGTGAGAACCAATAAAATCCTCGAAGTCGATAATTTACCCGAAGATTTAGAAAAAATAAATTTAGGGGCCAATTTCTCAATAAAAAAAACAATAATTAACTGTGTCATACGCTTTACTAAAATCGAGTGATATCATAGTAGAAATTTGAATTGAAGTTTTGACGTATATTTTCTGTATTTTTTTTATTCTTTCAGAATATAAATACATATATTTTCTATGCCTTGCGTAATTGAGATAAGCTTCTAGTCATTATTCTAAGTATTAAATGTGTTGTAAATATTTGTATATCTTTGTTTTTGTAGTATAACAAATCTGAAATTTTGGGGCCATTCAGAACAAATAATAACGAAAACTTTAATGCTGCTGTCAGATCTCTCTGTGCATTTCAACTCCGTTCGTAAATTGGCAAAACTAGAGGAAGTACAGTTCATGCTTACACATCATACGGTAAGCGTTTAGTTGTTAAATCACATATTTAACATAATATTGAAGTGGTATATGTATATCAATATGAAAAACAGTATGCTTAACTAACGAGAGGCTTACCATACAGATTTTTTATTTTGAATATGGCTATTAAATAAATCACAACCCTTTTCCATGTTACATATGCCTAATTTTGTTTATCTTTAGAGTGAACATTTTCCGTTTTTGGGCACTAACTCATCTTTAACGGAAATGCGCTGTCGTACTATGTTTTATACATCACTAGGACGTCTACTGATGTTTGATTTGGGCGAAGATGAGGAAAGATTTTATAATTTCTTAACACCTTTAACCAGTAAGAGTTGACTTTTCAGGGAAATTTCAGGAAAAATTAATTTAAACTCAATTACTTTTGCAACTAGATCAATTTGAGAACCTGGGCCCAGTGTTAATGGACTCCAATAGTTTTCCCAATGAAGAGGCCAAAAAGGCAATTATTGGTTTGGCCAGAGATTTGCGAGGTCTAGCTCAACCATTGACATCACGTGTTCCTTATACAATGCTGTTTGAGTGGTTGTAAGTAATTGCTAAATAAATGATATAATTTAATTTTAATTTGTCTTTTCTTATTATTGAAGATACTACTCCGATTATTTACCCATGCTAATACGATCTGTTGAGTTATGGGCCCACGATCCTGCCGTCACAACACCAGTTTTAAAACTCTTTGCCGAATTAGTGCATTGTCGTACACAACGTTTGCAGGGCAATGTTTCCAGTCCCATGGGTATTCTGTTATTCCGTGAAGCATCAAAACTTATCTGTATCTATGGTAATCGTATTTTGCATTTGGATGTGCCACGTGACCAGCAATATCCTATGCGTCTGAAAGGCATATCGGTATGCTTTACCATCTTGAAGAATGCATTGGGTGGGAATTATGTTAATTTTGGCGTGTTTAAACTATATGGCGACGATACATTGGATAATGTCTTGAATATAGCGGCAAAAATGATCATGTCAATACAACAAAATGATTTGTTGGTAGGTTATTTCGATTATTTAATAATTATAAGTATTTAATTGTTGCCTTTGTTTATTTCATTACTTTTTAGGAATATCCCAAATTGGCCTCATCCTATTTTAATTTATTGAATTGTTTATCACAAGATCATATAAGTTTTCTGGCTGGCCTAGAACCCGGTGCATTTGTTTACATTCTAGAAAGTCTTTCTAAAGGATTTACAGCTTTGGGTAATCTTTTAAATATTCACAAATAAGAAATTTTATGTAAATATTGTGGTTTTCAGATTCGACTATTTATATAACCTGTTGTTCCATTTTGGATAGCATTGTATCCTATATATTTAAGCAACTTCAGTTGAAAAGTAAGTTTCTTTTGGAATGTTATTGTATAGAATTACGAAATTTAATTTGTTTTTTTTTTCTGCAGTGTCTACATTCCCAAATAAAAAATTACGCAGTTTAACTCCGGAAAATGCTAGATTTTTAGAGGTATTATTTATTTATTCATATATGAATTGCTATAGATTTATTTCTGTTTAATTTAAAGGTTGTTAAAATGAATTCGGAATTGTTGCAAAATATGATGTCAACTTTGTTAAATAATGTGATGGCTGAAGATTGCCGAAATCAATGGTCTATGTCCAGGCCTTTATTAGTTTTAATACTTTTGTATGAGGATTACTTTAGGTAAGTTTAAAAGGGAAAATATTATTAATGAGCTGACAAGATTTCTATATTCTTTATAGAAAATCTTGAGCTGGCGATAGATTTCTCTACTTATAAATTTAAAAAAAAAAAAATCTTGAGCTGGCGATAATTTCTCTATCTATAGGATATCTTGAGCTGGCTATAGATATCTCTATAGGAAATCTTGAGCTGGCTATAGATTTCTCTATAGGAAATCTTGAGCTGGCGTTAGATTTCTCTATAGGAAATCATGAGCTGCCGTTAGATTTCTCTATAGGAAATCTTGAGCTGGCGTTATATTTCTCTATAGGAAATCTTGAGCTGGCGTTAGATTTCTCAATAGGAAATCTTGAGCTGGCGATAGATTTCTCTATCTATAGGAAATCTTGAGCTGGCTATAGATATCTCTATAGGAAATCTTGAGCTGGCTATAGATTTCTCTATAGGAAATCTTGATCTGGCTTTAGATTTCTCTATAGGAAATCTTGAGCTGGCGATAGATTTCTGTTTATGAAATCTTGAGCTGGCGTTAGATTTCTCTATAGGAAATCTTGAGCTGGCGTTAGATTTCTCTATAGGAAATCTTGAGCTGGCGTTAGATTTCTCTATAGGAAATCTTGAGCTGGCGTTAGATTTCTCTATAGGAAATCTTGAGCTGGCGTTAGATTTCTCTATAGGAAATCTTGAGCTGGCGTTAGATTTCTCTATAGGAAATCTTGAGCTGGCGTTAGATTTCTCTATAGAGAAATAGAGCTGGATATAGAGTTCTATAGGAAATCTTTAAGTACTTATTCTTTATTGTATAAAATTACATTTTATGAATTTTTTTGATTTTTTTTTCAGATCTCTTAAAGATAACATTCTACGCGCACAACCTTTAGACAAACAACAAATTATGGCCCAATGGTTTGATGATTTAATGAGCGGCATTGAACGAAATGTATCCAGTAAAAATAAAGAGAAGTATATATAGCAATGCTTAAACCCACTATACATCGAAATTAATTTACATGATTTTAATATCTTTCAACAGATTCACTCATAATTTATCATCCTTCCGTCGTGATGTGGTAAACTTGCCGAAAATATCGAATTATAACACTGGTTCGTCATTTATCGATGAATTTTCGTAAAAATATATACATATATATTGATATATACATATATAAAAATAAATCGGAAAACATAAGAAACAAACAAACAAACGAATAGTAATAAAACATAGCTCTCTGTTAATTATAGTTTTATTATTAATATTTTTAAATTTTATCATTTTGTCTAAACTTCCGCCATCTTATTGAGAATTAATAATCGATTACATATAAAATATACTTGATTTTCAAGTTCGATATGACCGTTAAGAAAAATATTAAAAATAATAACAATAAGAATAATTAACAAATTTTAATAAACATGTATGTAGTTTGTTTTTTTGTTTTTAAAACAAATTAATGAATTTATAATTATTCTTAAAATATAAGTTTATTTTTTATTGATTTCTACAAAGAAGTCAAAGCAAGAAGAGAGAGATCTATGTCAGATAATATGCTTAAATTATATTGTATTGTATTTTTTTATTCAATGTGTTTTTGTAACTAACTTCTAATTCATTTACTAATTGTGTATTATTGTTATTAATTTCAGATAATTCGTATCAAATTTATTCGGAAAATAATTATTCGGTTTCGGTGTGATTCTTTACATCTTACGACAAGCATTAATCACGGACTGCTTTATAATAAAAAAAAATATAAAAACAGAAACAAAAACTCATTTTGGATAATGATTTATAAACAAAATTTAATAAAGAAAATAAAACATTCTACCCAACCAACACTGACCGGCGTAAATGCAAAAAGTCTGTTTCAAAAGAAAAATATTTATATATTTTTTTTACTTTAAATAAAGTTATTTGATGTACATATTACATACTTTCATATACATGCATATATATATATAAAATCAAACAAAAACAAACAAAAAAACCTAGTAAACTAATTTATTTTACTTATATGTAGCTTATTTTTTTATTGAAATATTAAATTAATCTACTCGCATAGAATCCCATATATTTTGACGTTTTGAGTATGTATGTTTGAAAGAAAAAAATACGTTCGTTGGAAAGGTTAATGACTTGGTATCGAGATATAGATAAAAAATAACTAAACTATCGCGGTAGTCCTGGTTCTTGGCGTAAACCTCAGTCATTTCTGGACCAATTTTCCCGAATTTAAATAGCAATCGAACCAGAACTATAGCGTTTAAAATTTAGTTAGGGGCTTCGGAAAGTTGATTTCAACAGACAGACGGTCATATATATATATATATTTATAGAACAACGACAATATAGAAAGTACATATATCTGACAGATCTGTTCAACATTTTCATATTGATAGCATATATTCAATATTGGTAAAAATTAGTTTTTGGAGTCATAGTATGACCCCTTTCACATTAGGCAATTTAGTTGCGCAAGTCTGATTTTTATTTTTGAAAAATTAGCTTAAGGCTGTGTTGAAGGAATATAACAGTAATGCTGACTTAACGTAGCATTTTAGTGCAATTATAGAATATTAAAAATGTGTAACACGAATTTGACATAAAAATCGAAACAAATACAGCCCAATTATGAATAAAAAATCCCGCGGGAGTTTGTTCCCCGGGAGTTTTTTCTCATTGAAATTGAATAGGAAAAATGAGAAATTTTTCGGAATTTTTATTCATAATTTGGCTGATGTTTTTAACAGCTTCAGACGTTATAGTTACGTTACATTTTAATACTATAACTTAGGGCACACTTAGAAAGGTGACTGCGATGAAACAGCTGATAATTTTTTTATTCAGTTTAAATTGTCAATTCACTTGTGGTTGTTGTGGCGAAAAATACAACAAAAGCAAAAACAACAACAGGCAACTTTGACAGTTCACCTACTGTTTGTTGTAGTGATGCAGTCACCTTTCTAAGTGTGCCCTGCTATAACTGTTCTTACTACTTCACACAAAACAAAAACGATCAGCTGTTCCGTTAAGGATACATTACGGTCGGCTAACACAGCCTTTAACACGACCTTACCGTCCGTGGAACATCATCCTCCGTACAACGTTATAGTTACGTTACATTTTAATACTATAACTTAGGGCACACTTCTAAGTGTACCCTGCTTTAACTTGTCATCAGACCATATTGTTCTCGGAAAATTTGATAGAATTACCCCTAGCCGTACAATTTGAAACGCATCCCTGTATGAATGTAGATTTAGGCGTGCCTATGCTTTTGGTAGCAGGTAAACCATCTGCACTAGCTACTATTTTTGGGGGGTTAGCTTTTTCAGGAGTTGACCCATTTGACTTACCTCTCTTCCTGGGGATTTTAAGGTCACGCAGCTCGCTTCGAACTTCTTTCATCGGCTTTAGGCACATTATTCTTGACTTCTCGATGTCCATGTATTGTTCCATATAGAGCTTTAAACGTTTGCGTGCAGCCCCACATAATTTTGGTCTATCATTAGCAATTTTTGTGTGGTGTTCCGTGCGATCAAAAAATTCACATAAGTTTTCAATGAGATTGAGATCTGGACATTTGAAAATTATTATTTGGCCCCAGGTTCTTGGTTTTGAATTTATGAAATAAAAATATCTATAATAAAAATATAAATTATATAAGTTTATTGGCCACAAGAAGAAAAGTTTCCACTATTTTGCCAAAGCAATGAAGTATTTTTTGTTAAACTTTAATGCTTAAAAACGATGAAATTTATTATATTTTAATTTATCTTAGAAGTATACATATTTGGTAAAAGGTCACGCTTTTAAAAACTGAATTTAATGAATATAGTTTTCAAAGAAAGTTTCCATTGTATTCTCACTCACTGTAAATTTTAAATCGCAAAAGTGGCTTTGACAGCGTGTACATCTTTGATTTGTTTACATATAAGTAAATAGTACTTGAAAATATAAATATCTAAATATACCAATACATATTTCATATGTAATAAAAAGTGGCCAAAATATCTCTCAAATGACACGTTAATATTAAATTCATATATCTATACCACTTCTTTTTTCTCACGTTTTTTTTACAAATAATTTTTCTAAGCAAACATTAATTAAATATCTGAAGTTTTTAATATTTAAAATTTTAAAAGTATTAATACACAGTATAGTCGTCTATAAATACCTTTACCTTTTTAATTTTTTTTTTTAAAAAGTCTGGCTATTCATTTACATTTGTTCGTATTTATGCAACTCTGCAGGTTAAAGAAATTAAAAATATAATTATTATTTTCTACAAAGAAACGTTTAAGAGAATTTACTAAACTAAATACTAACCTAAGGGAATAACTAAAACACAATACTAATTGCATTTTATAACTATAAAATTAAATATTCCCTTAAATAATTAAATTGTGAATCATTCATTGTTGTTGACCGTTATAAATTAACACCACACACACACACCATGAACTGTCATAGTCAATTTACTATGTTTTTAGTACACAGCAAATAGAATGCAACCCTAAAAAATGTTTCGTTAAAAAGATTATAGGTGTTGGCCAATCTGTCAAACAAAAGTTTCGCTTATTTTAGTGCTCGTTGAGTGTATATAAGAAATTGTTAGCAAAAATATTTTTTAGCCTGTAATAAACAATAGTTTACAATAAAAATTAACAAATAACATAATAATAGTACCAAATAAAAACAATTAGCATAATTTGCACAAAACGTAAGTGTGAATAGTGGAAAAAAAGGTGTGAAAAATGAATATGAAATCAAGAAAATCATACATATAGATATGAATTTTTTTTTATGGCATATGAAAAAAAAATACTCTACTTCTGAGAATTTTTGGAGAACATAAGAAAAAAAATAAGTGAAAGAGTAATAAAGTACTAAATTGATTTTCTGCTCTATATTAACTAACAATTCGTTCATCTCGTTCTCGCTTTTGGGTGCCTTAGCTTAAATTAAGTGTGTGTGACTGAAAAAGCGTGTATATGTTAAATGTTTCGTTAAATTTGTGTATTGTTTCTCTCTTTTTCGTTCGTTTCGTTGTGTTTTAATATATTTTCGTTATATTATTAATCAAAAAGTTTCCCCCCTTTGGTGGTGGTGCAAATTGCAATTTTGGTGTACCAAAAAACCAAAAGTGAAGAAAATCGAAGTCAGTGAGAATATTTTTTTTAAATTATTTCGTGTTATTTTAGATAAAAAAAAATCTAAAAAATATTTCCTTCATTATAACGGGAAAATGTAACGTTTTCTTATGTGTTTATTATAAAAAAATCAAATTTATAGTTTGTTTAAATCATCAAGAAAATAATGGAAAAATTGAAGTGAAAAATTCTCACCCCTTGTCTTAAAATACGATCGAACTCGAACGGAATTGTAGAACAGTTGAAAAAAAATATACATATATATATATAAAAAGAGGCAGGCATTAGAAAAAATATATATTCTCAGTGTTGCCACAAGTGGAGTAGAAGAATTACACATTTTCAAGTTAAAATAACACAAGATTTTACAGAATTGAATATTAACATGTAACTAAAATTAAATTTGAACCACAAAATTAATTATTTTTAAATGAGTAGTCTTTAAAAGCTGAGGCAGCGAATTGTGCAATGAAAAATGGTCTAGAAGATTTGTGTCAAACAATTTATTTTGGAGAACTGTGTAGTCAAAATTTTTTCAAATTTTATAAAGATTATTATAAATAGGTGTCAAATATTTATGAGTATCCAGCCTTTGGCCATGCAGAAGGTTATATCGAAAATAGGGTCAGGTCTCTTCATCTCCGACACATGGAAAAAAATTACTTATTACTGTAAAAAAAAATTGTATAAAATTTTCCCTGTGTTGAGTTTTTAAAAATTAGTAGTTTTATTTATTTTTCCAACTCCAGTCACCACCATAAGTTGCTATTTATAAATTGGCAAATCATACAAATTATCTACATATCGAGGGACTATATTCAAGACCATGCAGGAGCAAAAAAACTGTATTTTTAAGACCTGTACTATTTTTGCATTATTGGATAGAGTGCTTTTCTACAAAAATATTCATTATGTATAAAAAAGCTTATAGATAGAGGTTTTTGCATCTAGATGCAAATAACAATTAGTTTTAATAGAGAGAATCAATATTCAAATTATCGCAATTAACATTGTATTCTGGAAGATATAAAAGTGAACATAATTTTAATTTAATTCGGAGGCTTATTTTGGTCAGATTCATGATGACCATATACAAATTATTAAGAAAACATATTTTTTTAGTGGAAATTATACAAACTTTATTGAATTAAAAAATAATTATTCAAAAATATATGTAGATGTAATAAAAATGTTTTTAAGATAGAGGAATTACAAAAATGTCAATAAAATTGCAAAAAAATTATTATTATTATTTTGAATATTTTGCCATTAAGATATCATTTTCATGTAAATCTAAGACAGGATATTGTATATAGTCACTCGATATTTTCTTCTATTGACGATTTGTACGATTGTTTTTAAATAAGAAAGAAAATGTGGCAGCACTGAAAAATATACATATACATACACTTAAATAGGCAAAGTAAAGAGCACACAAAATACAAGTGTTGATGAAGTGAAGAGGACGTCAAACGACGACGACGAACGAAGAAAAAAAAGGGAGAATCATTTATACAGCAAGCAGCAGTTTTTATTTTTTCAACAGGAGAAAATCGAAACGAAAAAAGAGAACTCCCAGGCAATTAAAAAAAAAGAAAATTTATCATCATTGGATTTGTGGAAAAGGCACGATTTTGGATGGAAATTAAACCTAAAGTACACGGCTACAAGTGAAATATAACAAATTTAGGTAAGTGTTAAAATATCTGAACAAAAAGTTTGGTTGATATGAAAATTTTTTTTATAACTAACACCGCACCTTTTCATTTCTTTTTTTTTTCGTACTCATTTACCACCCCCTCCTCGTTCGACTTCATCGTCGTCATATATCCAATACGATACAATACAATATGAACATCATCTCAATCTCACAAAAAAAAAAAATGAAAAAAAATATATTTGCGGCCTTCTTCCAACCAACCACCACCTTTAAAGATATAGAGATTTTCACCATCATCATATAAAAAAACCGAGGAACAGCAGTAGTAGTAGTAAAAAATTGGAAAAACAAAAAAAAAAGAAAAAAAAAATAAGAATAGAAAAAAAAAACAGCAACAGCCACTCTTTTTTTTATACAAATATAACAAAAAAAAATTTCTTTAATATAAAACCAAAAAAATATTTGTAAAAAACCGACACAAAGATGAACGAGTTGGATAGTTTGAGACAAGAAGCTGAAACCCTTAAGAATGCCATACGCGATGCCCGTAAAGCGGCCTGCGACACAAGTCTGGTCCAGGCGGCCTCGTCTTTGGAACCCATTGGACGTATACAGATGCGTACCAGACGTACACTTAGAGGACATTTGGCGAAAATCTATGCCATGCACTGGGGCAACGATTCGCGGAATTTAGTATCAGCTTCTCAGGATGGTAAACTGATTGTTTGGGATTCGCACACCACCAACAAAGTCCATGCCATACCACTGCGTTCGTCGTGGGTGATGACGTGCGCGTATGCGCCCTCCGGCAGTTACGTCGCCTGCGGCGGTCTTGACAACATGTGTTCAATTTACAACCTGAAAACGCGCGAGGGCAATGTACGAGTCTCTCGTGAACTGCCCGGTCATGGTGGCTATTTGTCATGCTGCCGTTTTCTGGACGACAATCAAATCGTCACCAGTTCCGGCGACATGACATGCGGCTTGTGGGACATTGAAACCGGCCAACAGGTAACATCATTTCTGGGACATACCGGCGATGTAATGGCTCTATCGCTGGCGCCCGGCTGCCACACCTTCGTGTCGGGCGCTTGCGATGCCTCCGCAAAACTGTGGGACATACGAGAGGGAGTCTGCAAACAGACCTTCCCCGGCCACGAGTCCGACATCAACGCCGTGACATTCTTCCCCAACGGTCAGGCGTTCGCCACCGGCTCTGACGATGCAACTTGTCGCTTGTTCGACATACGCGCCGATCAAGAGCTCGCCATGTACTCGCACGACAATATCATCTGCGGCATTACATCGGTGGCATTTTCAAAGAGTGGTCGTTTGCTGTTAGCTGGTTACGATGACTTCAACTGCAATGTTTGGGACACAATGAAGGCCGAACGTTCGGGCATACTCGCCGGTCATGATAATCGTGTTTCATGTCTGGGCGTCACCGAGAATGGTATGGCAGTAGCAACGGGTTCATGGGATTCATTCTTGCGTGTATGGAACTAAATACCAACTTAAAATTTAAGTAATACAGCAACAACAAATACAACAACAAAACATACACACAAACACACACAACAGCCTACAACAAAATGAAATGAAAAAAAAAAACAAGAAACCTATTTACTACTACATATAGTTTAAAACGTATAAACAAATAAATGCCGTGGTCACTCTACAATACAATACAACAACAACTACAACAAAAAGTCAGGTTTGAGGATTTTTTTCAAAAAGGGACATGCAACCAAAACAACAACTACAACAACAATATATTATATTATATATATGTGTATTTCTATATAAAACATAGATTCTTATTTTTTATTTTTTAATATAAACACTAGTCTTTAAGTTTTGAGTATTTCTGGTAACCCAACAAATCTAAATAAGCTTAAAAACAACAAAAAAAACCAAAAACAAATCTTTACTTCTTTTACTTAAAACAAAAAAAGAAATTTTATTAAAATAAGAAGAAAATCATTTTCTTTTTCCTAATTTTTATAATGGAAATTTTTACGTACAATTTTGCACAAATCTTATTAAAAACATACATACAATACAAAACAAAACATTAAGAACACACAAAACTGTAAACTTATAAATCTTAAGAAATACTCAATATCTTGTTTTATTATAAAAATCAAAAATTAGATGATTGTTTTTCTGTTTTATATACATTTTTTTTTTTTTAATATTTTTTAAACATTTATTTCTCACTTAATGTGTAAGCTTGAAAATTGAAATGTAATGTAAGGAGCAATTACATTATAAGTTTTTTTTTTGTTTGTTTATGGACAGACCACCAGCCACACACAACACATACACACAGTATTTCCTAACTAAATATTTACATATTAAACACTATTTAAAATAAAAAAAAAAAATACAAAAATCAAATATTTTAATGGTAGTTTTTGTATATTCAAAAAGTGGTGTTGGGGTTAAATTTTTGGAAATGTAGTTTAAGCTTCCATCGTTCTATTAGAAGAAGAATCCTTTGGTTTATAATTACGTGACGATTAAAAGACCAAAAGTGAACGGAAAAATTTGCAGCATTTCATGTAGCAATTCTGTTTTGATGGAGTCCATTGAGAACCGATCATTTCGTTTTAATTAAGTAACAGTATTCTTACAGTTACAACTTCAAAACATCATAAATATGTTATTTTGAAATTAATTTCAAAATTATTTATTTTGTTTGAAAGATATGAGTTTTACCTTTTAAACAGGAAACGATTTGTAAAATTCCGTTTGAAAATAGCTGAGTAAATGTATTTTAAAATCAGGATGATCTCCAACTAAAGCAAAATACTGTCAGCTGGGTTTTTTTTAAAGAACACTCAAGCATTTGTAAGAAAATCCCGAACATGTTATACAAATTAGCATAACTCATTTATTTTTTAATAGATTCTTATTTACTTTTCACTAAAATTAGAAACAAAACATATGTTACTGCCTCACGATCATCATAAAACGTGAAGAAAATTAAAATTTTTGCATATAAAAAAATATTTTTCTTTCGATTTCAGTAAAACTCAGAAATGTTCCTTTAAAAAATGTGAAAATTCTAGAAATAAACTTATTGTTAAATATTTTAGTGGAATATATTTATAAATTATTAATTTCCACAACAATTTATACGCATAAAACACATACACACAGTTCGAGTTTAATTTGAAATGCCTACTATAGAACTAACGCACAATTGTCCGCACAATTTATGAAAATGACAGTCTAGGTAAACAATTTTAAACCGGAAAAGTTAATAAAATTACAACAATAATATTCTAGAAAGTTTCTGCAAATATACAGACAGGCCTTTCTCACATTTCGTTTGGAATAGTTTCAATTCTATACATATTTATTATTCCGATGTTTTAGCTTCAATGATTTGTCAAAATTTAAGAAAAATAAATAATTACAAACTAATATCAGTTCCACTTAGAAAACTGAAATTGGTTTCGTTTTACTATTTCTGAAGGAGCAAATTGGGAAATTAATTCCACTTTCGATCGGCTTTTTTTTAAATTTTATTTCACTAGATATTTTTATGGCATTTAATGAGTTTATTCATGAAGATTAGGAAGAAAATTTTAAATTGAGAAAATTTGTAATTTATATTGATTCAAGAATTTTTAGGTTTTGAGAAAAAGGTTTAGAATATAAACTAAGGATTTTTTAAAAGTTTTCATTTTGTGTAACTTTCTGCTAACTTTAGAAAATAGTTTAACAAATTACAGATTTATGTACTTGTGCATGGCTGGCTGGCTAACAAACATTCCTTAAAACAACAAAAAAAAACTTATCAAACAAAAATCTCAATAACTCCTTAATATGCTATTTTGTTTTTCTTGGCTTAATTAACAAAAAAAAAATAAATAAAAAAATAAACATTATTGTACGTTGAAAATAAAAATCCCAATAAATTATTTAAATAGCTTAAAAAACGAGCGGGCGTCCTTTTTCTAAATAATAATGAGAGATGAACGCAGCATACAAATTGTGTCCTCAAGCTAAGCTTTCAACACACACACTCACACAAATCTAACATCTATATATTTAAATGAAAATTTAAAAAAAAAAATTATTAAAAATTACACCAACAAAAAAATGTAATTACACGCGCAATTTACACGCACATGAGTTTACACCATACATACGAGGTTCTAACTACTACATACAAACCAAACACAGACATTCATAAACACACATACAAACACACAATATACATACATACAAATTATATACAATTAACTTACATAAAATACATAAAACAAAAAACAAAAAAATATTTATAAAACATAAATACATAAAGTGGTAAACAAAATACACACACGACATTGCAAGATAAAATATAAAACAAAAAATCATCTTTAAGAACACAAAACAACCAAAATATACTTACGAACGTATATAAAACAATTTATAGGAAATTTATGATAAAAGAAGGAAGATTTATAATAAATATAATAACTAATTATAAAACAAATTATATTATACAATAGTAAAACAACAAAGAAGCATAAATAAGTTTGTCTAAATGATGAAAATATCTCATAAATTAACGATCATTGCGTAAATAAACCCACACACTTACATACATATATAACACCTACCCACCACCACCACCCATGCAATCAAATATCAGTTATTTTTCAAACACTCAGTAAAAAGTATTTCAAAATTTTTTACGATTTTCAAATCTTCCAAGAAATTAAAATTTCTTTTATTTTAAGATCTTGATATTTAAAAGAGTTTAAATTGTTTAAAAACAACACAAAATTATTGAAACCTTAGCTCAGGAAAAATTTAGTATCGGATCAAAACGAAAATGTTTATTTCCATATAAAATTCTAGGTAAGAAATTGTTTTCTAAATTTTAAATAATTTCAAAAGTTTCTGACTGCCTGTTTCTCTAAATGCGAACGAACGTTTTCTTTCGTATTTTAAATTAACAAATACATTTTAAATTTTGTTGTTGTTTTCAATATAAAATACGAAAGAAAATTTTCGTTCGCATTTAGAGAAACAGGCAGTGAATCTGCATTTTAAAAACATTACTGTATTTTAGCTTAAATACACTTGATAAACAAATTTAGAAATATGTATATATTTCTGAAATCAACAACAGCTTTAAACTTCCATTAGCTAAAATACTTTGATTTTAATTAGTATGATTATTTTTGCCTTAGGAGGGTGAAAATATCTCTGTGACTGACAGGTTAAGGAACGATCACAAATTCACCCAAAACATACAAATTAATTCTAACGAGCTAAATCTGTTCAAAATTATCAGAAAGGTTAGATGTTTTCGCAAATATTTCCGAAACGAATTATAATCCTCCTGTTTTGATTAACCCTTTCGCTACAAGTTTTAACTGGAGGTGTTAATAGATGTTTTAAGTATATTATATGGTTGGTATTGATATCCATATTGACTGATATTAATATTAAGGTCCTACGTGTCCTGGTTTATCCGTTATTCCAAATTAAATTTTTAGTCCTGGAAGCTTATCCTGAAGCCCCCCGTGATTTTTATTTTAATATTTTTTATTTTTGTATTTCCCTAATATGTTTCTAAGCATTCTATATCATTTTTATTACAAAATTATAGTTTTTAAAAATTTTATATGCAAAAAATCGAAGGAACTTTTTTGAAAAAAAAATTTTGGATTCAAAAATCTATTTTCACACATTTTCAAATTGCTACCAATCGAACACGCATAGTGATAATTCAATGAAATAAATTGTAAACATATCTAAATATATTCCAAAAATAGACTCAAAAACTATTTTTTAAAAATATTAATAAATGTCGAAGTTATGTGCAAAAATCTAAAATGTATCCATATGGATACAATGTAGCGAAAGGGTTAATACTGGCCCACAAATGGCTGAGATATAAGCAAAAAACCACGACTGCCTATTTTTGATCTACGTCTAGATTTCTAAGTTTTTAACATAAACAATATGGATATCTAATGATAGACATTTCCACCGACGTATTTAACGCCATAGAAATTCGGTCAATGGATCAAGATCTGAAGATATTTTTAAACCCGAAATTTCGCAAATTTCCCACAAAAATTGTTCAAATAACGCCTTAGAAATTCGTACTTACAATGGGTCAAAATCAAGGAAGATATTTTTAACCCGAATTTTTTTTTCACCAAAAAATTTTATTTCCTACAAAATTTTCCCCCAAAATTGTCCAAATATTTTTCAGTCAATGTTTATTTTATCTATATCACATTTGTAGCAAACAACGTGATGATTTATTCTAAAAAGATTTACTTTTTTCAAAACGTTTTTTGGCGTAAAGAAATAGTAAAGCTATTTTAAGAATAAATATTTGTAGTGAAGAAAATCGTTTTTAAAAAATGATTTTTCTTTGAAAAATCTATCAAAGGTTGGATTTTTATGACGCTCATTATTTTGAACAGATTTAACTGATTATCGATAGCAATAATATTGAAAGTGTATCTGAGTGTTCTTTCTATACACAGGGCCCTAAATGATTCTCGCATTCGTATACGAGCGAATACTTATTCGAAGGTGCAAGTAGTTTTATTTTCCTTATTAGATATCAATAAAATGTATGGAAATTCGTTAGTTTCCACCAAGATCATGTTTTTGGAAAAATGATAGTATTGTATAAAAAAGAGCAAGCTAAATTTTCTTTCCGTGCCATCAGTATTCAGTGAAATACTTTTTTAAATGTGGCTTATCCTCTCCGTACCCATCACTAAACCAATACGTAAATCGTTCGAATTTGTGTGAATTATAAAATTTATTTTTTACGGACACAATAATAATTCATTGTTTTGGGTTGTTAAAAAATTCTAGGTATTCGATCGGTTTCATTGATTTGTTTTTAGGGTACTTTTAAAATAATTTACATAAATTTAACGTACTTTTTTTGATTTTTTCTGAGTGTACTTTAAATAAAACTAAAAATAATCAAATCATCATTCTTAATGAGAATAAAACTACAAATCATATGAAAAATAATAATAATTTGTATTTGTTTCTTCAGAGTGGTAGATGAATTCAATTGAATTTGTTTGTTTTTATAAATTTTTCTTAATTACAGTAGCTACAGAAATAAAACAAAACAAAAAAGATTACATACATACATAGCGTTTGAAATTATCATTTAGCAAAACGTCATATTTTTTTTAATTTTTTTTTATAGAGACTTACATACTTAACACAGAACCAAAATTATATAAAAAAAAATACAAAAGTTAAAATAAACAATTTATAAAAGAAAGAATGAAAAAAACAAGATAAAGCATTTACAAAACCACAGCAAGTTTATTTAAATAAAAAGTCCTAACAAAACCACTTCAACAACAAATAACAATGAATAATTAATTTATTAAGTCTTATAAAAAAAACCAAAACAATTTATTAATATAATAATAATAATATTTAATTATAATAATAATAAAATACAAAATCATACACTACAACTTTATAAAAAAGGAAAACATTTCGTATTTAAGGTCTTTAATTTCTAAAAATAAAAGTAAATTTAAAAAAAAAACAAAGAAAACAAAACAAAAATATAAACAAATTTTATATATGCATAAAAATCCTTATTAAAAATTAAGTATAAATGAAGAAAAAAAAACTAAACGTAACTAAATTTATATAAAAAATAAATTAAAACAGAAAATATATATAAAAAAAACAAAACAAAATTAAAAATAAGTGAGTATAGGAGAAGAATATGTGAAAACAAAACAAACAAACAAAAAGTCCCCCATAATTTACAAACAACAACAAGAACAACATCACATAAAATCAAACAAAAACAATGGGTTAAATACATTAAATATACAACAACAACATACTTACATACAGCAAGCAAGCAAACATACATACAAACATATTTCTTCGCTCTTCTACATTGTATTCTTTTTTTGTTGTATGTATTTTTGTTTTTAATATGGGTTTAAATCAAATCTCATATTTTATGCTACAAAACATCCATTTCCTCTTTAGTATAGACTAGCAAAACAAAAAAAAATAACTAAAAAAATATATAAATATAAAACTATGTATTATTAACTACTTAATTTATTATAGAGGGCAAAACGCTATTTACCGCATAATTAACCCATTTTAAACCAATAAATTTATTGTTACTTGTAAAATGTTTTTAAAAACTTCTTTGACGCATAACAAAAAAAAAAAAAAACAATATGAAAATTCTAATTGATTTATTCAAATTCTGTAAGCTAAATTTAAGCAAAAATTAGGATACCGGTATTTTCTTATAAACTGTTGTATTTTTAACAAAAAGTCGTACTTCCGACTTTTTTCGATTTTCCACTCTTGCTATTTAATTAAGAGTATTTTCCTCATTTTCAACTTTTCATTATATTTCAAAGTAAAAAATATATGATTGTAAGATTGATTTATTCGTGAGAAAAACGCATTTCATAAATTTTTTACAACAATAATTAAAAAGTATAGATTTCAAGTTTTTTTCAACAAAAATTGGATTATTCCAACAATCATATAGAAAGAAGCCTATTAATAATCTGGCATGTTTCCTTTATGCCAACAAATGGTTGTGTTCGTAAAGGCAGTAAATTTTGAAAGCTCAGTCATCAATTTATAACTTCAAGATACATTTTATAATGCAAATTCTTCCGAAAATTCGGAATATGTCATGATATCAAAAATAAAATAAAAATATGAAAACAACAGGTTGAATCTATGAATGTCTGCGAGTTCATACTCTTTTTCCCTTCAATGCAGTGAATTCAAATGTTTAGATGTACATACTTTGAAAAGGTAAAATATGCGAAAAATATGTTCATACATATGTACCCCGATAGATTATATGATAGTGTGTTGTACTATCGGCGAGAGGATTGAGGGTTCGATTCCCGCCAAAGTCTCTGGGTGTTTCTGCACACAAGCCAAAAGGATTCGCAGCTTGGGTTTGTTTTTAAAAATATGCATATATTATCGCCGACTCCCGTAGAAATTTCTCAAAGGGACTGTGAAATAAAATACAATATCAAACTCTAGTCAACAGAAAATGATAGTTTCCAGTTGCCATCTGTAATACCATTTTGGCAACTGTCAATGCAACTTTAGTTCAGTTGCAATCCATGATAGACCCATAATATTGCTGATTCTTAATTTGCGGAACCTTAAGTTCGTCAAAATTAAAATCTATTTTATGAATTATTATTTGTGCAATATTAAAAATCGGGTAAACTAACAACATATAATTGAGAATTAAAGGTTTGATCAGGGGCAAAGCATATAATGTACGCTGTTACAGACATAATTCAAAACAATATAAGAGATTTTTATTTATGTTATATAATGTTAAAATACTTTTACTTTTACATTTACTTTAATTTATATTTAACTAATTAGAACTTTCCGATTTATTGCATTTGTAAAATTGCTACTTCTAATTATAATAAATCCTTTAAATTTTGGGGCTCACTCACTTTTTAATAGAATTTAAAAGCTTTCATAAATTTAAAAATAATAACTGGCTTAAATTTGAAACAAATAATTTAAAACCAACTGTATGCATTCATATTAAGAATGGGCATTACTTTTAACTATTATTTGTATATTTTATAGAATTTTATTCTATTTATTCAAATAAAACAATTTTAATTAAAATAAAATCTATATTTAAAAAAAATATACGAATATTTTTTTGTTTTTCAATCTTAATAATAAGAATTAAAGGGTTTCTTATTTCGGTTTTGGAATTGTTGCATTTAAACTTATTTATTATATTAAAAATAACTTTCACATTTACCAGAAATTTTGTTTTTTTTTAAACAAATATGGTTTGTATTTTGAAAAAAAAAAAATATTTGTTTAACAAACATTCTAATCATGCAGTTTAAAATGGGTTAATTTAAAACTATTATGTTTGGAATAATTTATTTATTTATTTGTGCCTTTTTTTGTTGTTTGTGTGCTAAAAAAAAACATCAATTCAATCTCACATTTAAACATTGTACTAATTGAAATAAAAACTCACGTTTACAATAAATATACAACAGCAACAACTAGAAGTGAAGGCCCTTTATAAAATTTAGTAATGACAAATTGAAATAGTATTTCTCTGATTTACTAAACGGCAACTTAACTAGCATGTAGTATACTATGTAGATATTTCTATTCTAATAGAATTTATTATTCCTACCTACAGATAAGATGGGAAACTGCAATAATAAGATGTGATTAGCAGTGTATAAAAATTATCTTTAAAAAAATTGTTTTTTTTTTCTATTACACAATATTTTGCAAATAAAAACTGAGAGAAATGCTTATGCTTTCAAGTTCTCCGAAGTGTTATGAGTCAATACTTTAAGAATTGTAACAACTAAAATAAATGTTAATACAATTTCAAGCGTTTTGTATTCAATAAGCCTTATTATGAATGATAATCATAGATCGGAAACACTCCTGTCAAATACCTAACTCAGTTATCAAAAACCTAAGTGGTGAGAATGTATTAGTGTAATTTTGTGTAATTATTTGTTTGAGTTTGTTTCATATTTAAGTCATATACGACAATCGAAATACCACAGCCATAGAGACCACAGCGACGATACTCATAATAAGGCCGAATATATTGAATTGTATCAAACATCAATGCATTTTGAAATGTTCTTGATATAAATGCAGTGATTTCAGTTGTTTATTAATTTTCCCTAACCCTAACACTAGTTAAATTTTTGATTTTCTAACTACTGGATGTCGGACCTTCGCTTACAGTTGTTTATTTTTATAATTTTGCTTATTTAAAGTCTTTATAATAATTAGTAAACTATTATGGCTTGCTGTGATTTGTAAATGTTTGTAAAATTTGTGTTTGAAAAAAATTGCAAAAATATCTTTATTACCAAACTTTTCAAAATTGTTTTCAAGTAAACAATTATAGCCAGCCAGCCAGCCAGCCAAGCAACATCACCATTAGTAGTTCCTTATTTATTTGGGTTTATTATTTACTTTTTAAAGTAACGCACACAATAATTATTTTTAAAAAAAAGGAAAGAAATTAAAAGAATCTTAAACTGTTTAGCCATATTAATTTAAGTCCTAACACGCACATACACAGTTCTTTTTAAAACGATAATAAAAATAACTAATAAATATTTAAATTAATAGAAATACATCATACATACATACATCCATACATATGTATATTCTTTTATTTAAAATTATTTGCATTTAGAATATTATATTTTGATTTTATTTGTTTTTGCAATTTATAAACTATTATACATTTTTTTTAACTAATTATTCTATATAATATATAAATATATTTAAAAATATTTAACGAAAATTATCATTCTTATGTAAATGTATTGTATTATCTATCTATTATATAGTGTTAATTTGTTTTTTATATTTTCTTTATTATTATGATCATGAATTTGTTTTGTTGTATTTTATAATTTTTTTTTTCTCTGTATTTGAGGATATTTATACATACATATTTTTAATTTAATTTAAATATATTCATTTCGACGTTGTTCTATATTATTTTGCTTTAAAACAAGTTAGTATATATGTTGTAATACATTTCCAGTTTTTTTTATTTTTCAAAATAATGGCGGCAATGAGTGTTTTTTATTAAGAATAATGTAGATTGAATTTTTGAACTTTTCAACAGACTTTAATTATTTAAAGCGATATTCAGTGTGAAGATTTATTTCAAACGATTTAATATTAACTAATTTTATAGACAACTGGAGTATAAATATTACTACCACAGAGTTACACTGAAAGATCATGCAAAGTTGTAAAAGTATTTTAAAAAAAAACTTTTCATAAGTTTAAAGCTATTTCTAAACTCTTCTGTCAGTCTTTAATTCATACGATTCAATATTAACAAATTGTATAGATGTTTAACAGCAGTATTTTTAACTGATTATTGTATACATGTTAAAGTAACTAGTTTTGTAGCAAATCAAGTAACCAGTTAGGTAGCTATGTAACCGGTATGTGAATCCAATGCGTTGACTAATTTGGATCTGCTATGTACATATATGCAGATCCAAATTCAATCTATCAAATTGGAAAGAAAAAAGCAAGTAGAGATGTGCGACATGGGCCCAGCAGTTCTAGGAGACAGTCCCGAACTAGTGATTTTACCCATCATTTAGGGCGGGAACTACATACTTCAATAGCTACGTGGCTAGTTATTTTAACACGTGCATGTCCCTTTTTGATTACAATGAGACTGTCCGATAGCTGGTCCAAAGTAGTCAACGCATTGGAATCACATGCTGGTTACATAGCGTCAGTTACTTTACCTAAGCTACCTAACTTGATCAACTACAAAATTAGTTATTTTAACACGTACGGGTGCTAATTGAAAACAAATAGTCATCTAAAAAGACATATACATATGTATATCACAGATAGTCCATTGCTAAAATAATTACTTTCTAAAGTGCAGTACAAAATAAACGTTTAAAGTGACTTCACTATATGTCACTAAGAGACACTGAAGTGACTATAGACTTTACGCTATGTTACATGGAATATCAGTATACTTAAGCAAAAATAAAAATAAACTATATGAGAATTATATCGACACAATTTGCATAAAACCGGTACGAATTACTCACAAAATGTTTCAAGTGACTACACTCTAGTGGACTTAGAGACACATAAGTGACACTACACGTGTCAAATTAAGAATTTGCCTGAGAAATTGTTTATCCGAACTAACAAAATCGAATGGATACCCCAAAGATTACTTATGGAGATGTTATTATCTGTAATAATTTCAAGAATCTATAGAATGTGTTATTTTAAAAAAGTTATAATGTCTTTTATCTTCATTAATATGGTATATATTAAAGAACGTTTCGAAATGAAAGATAATATGCCCAATTATGAATAAAAAATCCGCTGGTGTTTTTTTCCTATTCAAATTCAATGATGAAAATGTGAATAGGGAAAAAGCTCCCTCGGATTTTTTTGTTCATAATTGGGCTGAATAAATTTGAGGAATTAAGCAGCATATCGCACACCCAGTTCAAAAGTGACACAACTCAAAATTAATTTGTCGGGTTATATAAACCCGAAAAATGAATTTTACGCTTAAACTATGCACAATATTCTTGTTTATCTATACAAATGATATCAGTGTATTCTGTTGTTGTTAACTGTGGCTAAAAAAACACTAATGTTTTTCATTATGTTTCAATTGGTATATATTTATTTTCGATTTCTGAAAAATTTAAATTTTGTGTTGTGTCACTTTTGAACTAGGTGTGCGATATTTTCAAAATCAAATTCATACAATTTTTAACAGATATTTGTATAAAATCTGTAAATATATCGTTGTAATGAATAATATGTAGATATGTATTGTAATTTAAATACTTTTTTCGAAACTGTAGTAAAATACAGTTTTCAAATACATAACATTTCTCATGTTTGACAATGCTGGGGTCTTGATAGTATCAAATAGTGTCCTCCACAGTGGACTTTTATCAACAAACAAGTTATGAAGTGGTGTTGTTGGGTTTTTTTTTATTTTGTATTACAGCCTTACAATCAATACAACACCAGTGGTGAATTTTTATTTATGTTCATCTAAATATTGCTTTATTCTTTGGTGCAATTCATACAAAAATAAATAATAAATAAACACTCATTTCCGATAAAGTTTTATCATAAATTTTAGCCATAGCCATTATCACAAAGTACGTATGTATGTATGTACTATTTATACATATATACATATTTTTCTGCAGAAAATTCAATTCAAAAATAGCGCCCCACCACATTTTACTGGAAACTTATATAAAACAATTACGCACTCAATCTCAATACAAACAGAAAAAAAAATAATAATAATAATCATACAAACACATACATTACACATTCTACTATTACGTATTTAATAAAAATATAAATAAAGATTTGTAACAGAAATAAAAGAAAAATAAATCATAAACAATTTATACTTTTTAATTTTTATAAATACATTCATACACATGCTGCTGATGATGATGATGTATGTATTTCATTTTTGTGATGCATTCAAATAATTGAAAAACGTTACACATATTTCGGATTATTACTCACCACTCACCAAATCTTATTCGTATCAAATCAAAAAAAAAAAAACAAAAAAACAAAACACAACCAATCATTAGTGTTTGGTCTGAATAGTTCGACCCAATAAATGATTTTGATCATTCTTTGAAATTTGGAATCAATATGAAAAAAAACTAGCTGGAACCACATTTTAGTGGGAACAAAGAAAATAACATCAAACTTTATTTTTAATTTGACATTCGGAATCGTGGTCTGTGGCCCCAACAAAACTAGCAGTCGTCCGAAAAATATGTCAAATACATTATGAAATAACAAATTTTGATTAACGCATTTTATGGGTCAATGTTTTCAGTCAAACACTAGCTAGCAATCATCAAACAAACGTACTGCTGCATTATCGTTGTATGACATGCAATATTCACACATTTAAATTAATATCCATAATATACATAAATACATACATATGTTTGTATATTATATACATAAATATGTTTATATACATACAAACATGCATAGCTACACTTACACATAAAGAAAAATTAATGATTTTTCCAAAAAAGCGTCTTATATGATTTAATAATAATTGAAATTGTTATTAAAATATTAAAAACAGAAAAAAATGACCGTTAAAAACACACATACACATATTTATAACTTTTTTTATTTTATATTTTTTTTTTCAAAGTAAATGAAAAAAACAGCCCAAAAATATAAAACAAATTAAATTTATGAAAAACAAAATGAATTAAATTATTCAATAATAATAATAATAAAAATGAAGGTGAAAAACAAGTATAATGAAAATAATAAATAAATAAATACATCTAAAACTCATATTTAAAGATCTGTAATTATAAAAATTAAAAATAAAATTTAAATAAAAATACATTTGCTTAGTTAGTGTAAAATATTTTTTAATTATTTATTTTTGCATTTACATTTGAATGCTCAAACAATTCGGAAACAAATATTTTTTGTTTAGGTTTGTCAGGAAAACCGTGATATAAGAACAGAAATTGTGGCTTTTCGGTCCTAATTGTTTTATTATGTGTGTGGTTATCTCAATCGTAGGCCCTTGTTTTTGTTTATTATCGGATGCTACATTTATGTCCGATTTTTGTCTCGAGAAGACCAATATTTTGCTCTAACCTCCTGTCTATACTTGACAAATATTTATCATAACAATTAATGACGTTTCTTGTCAACACAAAGTTGTCCGAGCAAACGCACTAACAATTTTGTCATATACTGACAAATATTTATCATAACAATTATTGCCGTTTGTTTTCAGGACAAAGTAGTCTGAGCAAAATCACTAACAATTTTGTCATAACGAAGCAATAATCTTATATGTATATATATATACTAATATATCTATAGGCCACACGTTTTTTTGTGGTACACTTTTAAGTATGTTATTGTCCATCAATATTGATGAAACATATATGGTTTAAAAGGTTATTTTTTACTAGATATGCACAATATAAAAAACTATTTAAAAATTCTTTCCATAAAGGTGTTAAAAAGCGTTTTAAATTTGCTTGATCTATCTTGATCATCTAAATACACGTGTATTTGTACACAAACGTGAAAAATATTGTTGCGTATACTTAAAGTAACTGTATAATTTCGTTATCAGTGGTCGAATTTTGACCACTGATAATTTTGTATCTTGACAACCATTTTGACGTTTATAATGATACAAATTTATCAGGTATAGACAGGAGGTAACTAAGCAATAACACTAATAAATGGATACTATACCTTACCTTAGACGTATATTAGGGGTTAATGGATTTGAATTACAAAAATCACGAATCCTCAGATTATTACAGATATGCAACAAATGAAAGTTGTCATAAAAGTAATATCGAACCGTATTATTTGGTCGTTCTACAACAATTTTTCAATGGTTGTGCCTCTTTCCAAATCACAACAATTTTGACATTTTCTTTAGTTGGCGTTTTTCGCCATTTTTTTTTTAGAAAAAAGTACTTACATTAATTTTAAATGTTTCTGAAAGATAACATTTCGGGAATATTATAAAAGCAAAATAATATCAAAATTGATATTATTGCATGGTCCAGAGCCGTCCGAAGTAGACCTATTTTTTATATAAATTTCAACATTAGACATTTCTCTAATCGCATAGCTGCTTTCAAAAAAACCTTGTTTGTATTTTCCAATATTCTGCAAAGGGATTTCATAGCACCGAGCTATGATCAATAGATCAAAAATTCTAAAAAATCACAATTTTGGGATTTTTAAAAAGTTTTTTTGGGCATTGTTGTTTTAAGCCCAAAATCGAAACTTAAACTTACCAAAACCTCCTCCATAACTATGGGAAATTTTATTAAAATCGTGCTATTCGTTTAGAAGTTACAGATTTATTCCCACTTTTTTTCAGTTCACCCACTGTGGGTCGTTAATTAAAACTTGTTGCGAGAAAACCAAAATAATGCCTGTTTAGCAATTTTATTTATTTTTCACTTTTACCAACGTATCGCTTGATCCGCGATCCGGATTTCAAAACTAGCTTATTGTTTTGACATCCGGATCGCGATATGTGTTCAATACATATAGCGTTCAACTGGATCGCGGTCATTATACATATATTGTAAGTGTAGCTGTGTCCTAAGGACTTAATTTTATAAAAATTAATTTTCAAAGGAATGAATTCAATACGTTTGACCTTTGTTTCAAACTCTATTCTCAGGTCTATTTCAAATGTGTATTGTAATTTGAAAATTAAATATGTGGAACATAAAATATGTTTTATTGTTTTTAGTTGTATTCAATAATTGTTATCAAATATAAATGAAAGTATGTATGTACCTATTTTTAAAGACAAAATTATGTTTAAATTATATTTAAAACTACATATTATACCCACATATTTGTAATGTATACTGTTAATAATTTAAAGTTGTGAAAATGATTTTATTAGTCAAACATGTGTGTGATATTGATTTATTAATATTGATATAATTTTCCATAATTTTCAAATCATACTCAAATTGTACTAAAATGGTTATGTCGGAATCTCTGTTATGTTTGGGAATTATGTTTCACGGTACCTTTAAATACCGTTACAAATAATTTAGAATTATGAAAATAACAATTTTTGTTTTTCGTAATTGAGTTTCTTGAAATCTATATAACTTAAAATGTAATATGCAATAATAACAACTTTGTTAAATTATTTGTAATTTTTGTAAATTTTATAATTTTGTTCAGACCTTGAGCAAATACCGTTACCAAAATAAGCGTTATCGTTACCTTTTAACCGCTTTGAATCGGTAACCAACATTGATATAAAATGAAACTAGATATTTTGTAAATATTTGACTTTGTTTTGTTCGATAAAACATTTAAAAAACAGAAAAAGTAAAGGATTTTAAGTTAATTATTCTGAGGTGTGAAAAGATCTGTATTTATTCGTACTGAAAAAACAGATACAGGCGTACGCAGTATTTCATTTTCAAAATAAGTATTATTTGTTTGCTAAAATTTCTATAATTAGCGAATTTAATTTCTTTTACTATTTTGAATGCATTTAAAATTTTAATTAACAACAATTAGCCGTTCAGTTTCTACTAGAGTTGTAATAAACCTTACTAAAAGAAAATACAGCAGTGCTAAAAAACGTATGATAATACTAAATTTTGCAAACAACAATACGGCAATTTTGTTTAATTATTAATGCTGCCACTAAATTTCTCAACTCACTTGAATTTCTATTGAATTGGATTATATCATCAATAGTAACTAATTTTTATAAAATAAATTGCTTCAAAATATTTAAAATTAAATTAGAACAATTTTTCAAAATTATTTTCTGTATAGCGGACGTTATTTACAAAATTGTCCCTTCTAAATAGTAAGTTGCCCTAGAACAGATTTTTCCCTGCAAACTCTTTGTATTTCTTGTTGATGTGGCTACCTAATACTTTGTTTAGTAGTTCGCGCGTTTTTCTGTCATTTTTCAGAAAGATTTTTTATTTGCTGCAGCTTTATTTATTTTTGTGCTAAATAAAGTGAATAAATCTAGTATTTTTTATTGTTTACTTTGAATTGTAAAAAATATTAAGTGCAAAACAGATTTGCGAATAATGCGCAATTCTACAAGTGGTAGTACACCGAAAACAAATACGGTTCAAGATGATAGTGTTTCAAACAATGCAGAGAAAATTAGTGCCAAAAAACTAAAACAAGCACGATTACCATTCAAAGTTATTGCTCCCGGCACATCGCCGGTTGGCTCAAAAACTACTACGGCACCGGCTGCAGTAGACAAAGATAAAGATACCAATTCTACAGATGGTAGAAAGCGTAAACTGTCTTATGATGACAGCGACGATGAGGGTGCCAATGTTATTGATGCCGACGATAATGTAAGCAAAGAAAATGTTGAGATATTGAAGGCTGCAACTAAAAAAAAGAAATTATCCACTGTCTGTAATAATGACGCCACATCTGAGATAGTCGTTTCACTTTTGGATGATGACGTCGATGATGATGATGATGAGGGCAATAACCCTGAAGATGTTGCAAATTCTTCTATTAGTGTTAGTGCTGTAAACAAAAAAGATTTAGCTTTAAAAACTCCGAAAGCCACTGTTAAAGATAAACGAAAAGGTGCGGGAACACCTCAAACATCTAGTGCTCAAAAGGACAAACATGGCAGTGCCTCAAAGTTGCAAATAAAATTACCCTTAAGTGCTGGCAAAAAGAAACGCAGAAAATCAAAACTACAGCAATTGTCCCTTAACAATTCGGCGGCCGAAAGTTCTCATAATAATTCGGCACAAGAATTATCGAGTGATGATATTGAAGATATTGCCGTTGAATTAAATCCTCATAAACGTAAAAAATTAAATACCGAAGATGATGATGAAACCAAAAAAGCAAAAACAAGCCGTGACGATCAGGAACAGGTGAGTGTTCTTTGTTTAGTTATTAATATTATGTATGTGATGTTTTATTATAAATTAATTTGTATGTGTTTTTAAATAAGGGCGGTATCAAACTGTTACGAAATGTTTATTCTCTAACAATACTAAAGCTATTTATAAAATAGCTTTAACCTTCGCTTTACCAATACCCACCCGGGTGACCACATCGATTTTATTGGTTTAATATTTTTTTTAATTTTGCTTCGATTTAAATGAAATATGTACTCACTGAACAAATTCTAGAGTTCTATAGAATTTAATAGAACCATTTTAAACTTTTTATAAGGTTTTTTCAATTTTTTAAAATTTCGTTCGTCTCATATATTCATAGAAGTGTAGTGTCACCCGGGTGGGTATTGGTAAACCATGTACATAAAAAACCTTTGGTAAAGCGAAGGTTAATAGAAATCAATTCCAATTAATTGAATGAACAATTACAAAATAGCATACTCATGAAATATTTCAGGGTGCCTCTTATAAAACGCACTGTACAATAGAGTACTACAAATATGTAAAATTTTTTGGACAAAATTTCTAACCAATATCACATGTTTTTTAATACTAAAGCATTTACATATATTTTTATGTGATTTCGAGATATAAGAAACACAACAGAACATACAGCCCCTCCATAAAGTATTTTTCATATAATACGCTCCTTAATGTTTTTTTAGGACTACTAAAAGAAATAAGAGATTTTGTTACTTCTTTTAAAATAAACTTTGGTTTGTTTTATGATGTTTCACAAAATATGTTGGGTCTAGTGATAACCGTACGTGAGCTGGCCACAAAATATTTTGGGAAACAACAAAACAAGGTTTGATTTGGAGGTTGGTAATAAAACACCTTTTTTCTTTCCATTTAAAGTTAGTTGCTCTAATTATGGTGGACCGTTTGTAAGGGGGAAAAATAAGATGTCGAAGTTCTCAACTAAAATAGATGTTTAGTTTATTTGAGCAGACCATTACTCAAAATGTTTGTCCTTTTTTAAGGTTTCTATGATATTTTTTCATATTTCTTCCAAAGGAAACATAAGAAATACTGGTTCATGTTAAAAGTTCCAATTTTGTATCAGAATTCGAAATTTTTAAATTTTTGGCAAAAATTTTTAGTTTTTAAAATTTTAACATAGAGTTATTTAAAGTATTTTTATAAATTAATAAGTTACAATCCTCATAAAAAATTTCGTTTTTCGATATTTTATTAAAATTTTTCGAAACCTATTTTTTCTCCGATCTGATGTTAGCTTCATGTTCAAGACAATCACAATACCGATGCCAAAATAAATATAATTTCATAATGGAAAATTATACATTTCACACAAAAACATTTTAATTATTTGTCATGCTTTCTTTGTGATTAAAATTTTTAATGTTTTTCTTTTTGGAATAATTGAAAAATGTGGTTATGTATTGCATAATAGAAAATTAATATTTTTACGTATTTATTTATATTTTGTGTCTTGAACACAAAACATCAGATCGGGAAGAAAATATGTTTCCAAAAATTCAAATAAAATCCAAACTAAATTGAAAATGGAAAAAATTTAAACTAATTATTTAAATTTTTGTAAAAATGTTTGCCAAAAATTACAAAATTTCTAATAATTTTAGATATTGCATTGAAAGCGTCTTTCAGATATTTCGTTTATTTAGAGAAATATGAAAAAAAAATCATAAATAACTTATACAAATACATTGCTATACTTTGATCCATCTCACCAAATACTGAATCATGAGAAGGGTATCTTAAAATGAATTATATTTTAAATTTTAGTTAGGGATATCCACTACTTTTTTCGGGCCACCCTAATGTACACATTGCTCTAAAATAATGATGCATAAACATATGTACGAAATTTAATACGATGTTTAATATCAGGATTTTCTTAACTACACTTAAGGTATATGGTATAAGTACAAACAAAAATTTTCTTGGTTTATGATCGTTTGACAATAACAAAAAATACATAATTTCCTTGAAGACGTTGCACATGCTATCTGCTTGAAACTATACATAGTTCAAGTCCTGCAGGTAAAAAACGAACTGTAATACTTTCCTTGAAAATTCGGCCCAACTAATGCTCATTATTTTCTGATACTTTTGTACTCAACTGTACAAATATTGATTTTGAATTTGAATGTTTCGAATTACATTACTAATTTACAAATACATACATATGTATGTATGTATATTAATTTTTATTTAAAGGAGGTAGAAATTATTGCTTTGGACTCTGAATCTGAGGAGGAGAATAAACAAAATAAAGGCACTGAAATAAAAAAAGCAACAAAAAGGGTAACTTCCAAAAAACCTTCTAAGCAAAGTGTTAAAGGATGGGCTGTTGCGAAAACTGCAAGCAAAGAAAAAGAATCCAATGCAGAGTCTTCTCCACAAAACACAAACAATTCATCAGAAAAATCTTCCGAGAATGATGATGTTGAAAACATTAAACTTCCCGGTTCATCAGAGGAAGATGAAGAGGAGGATGAAAAACATAAAGAAGACCTGGACGAAAGTGTCTTAAGCGACAATGACAATGAGGCCGACGATGAAACGGATAATTTAACAGGCAAGGCCGCTAATATTTCATCAGATATTGGTGAAAATTCAAAATCAAACCCCAACAACACACTAGAATCGCTAAAGGATGGAAAGAGCACAAGTTCCTCGTCGAAAAATCAAACACCCAAACAAGTTAGACTCATGGAACAACGACGAAAGGCACGCGAAGAGAAAGAACGCAAACTTCAGGATGAGAAAATGAAAAAACAACAGGAGAAAGAAGACAAAGAATTATCAAAAAAACGTGAACGCGAGGAGAAAGAAGAACAACGCCGCAAAGAGCGCGAAGAAAAAGAAGAACAAAGGCGCAAAGAACGCGATGAGAAAGAACGCAAACGTCTGGCCGAAATAGAAGCGA
Organism: Calliphora vicina; assembly: GCF_958450345.1. NCBI lineage: Eukaryota > Metazoa > Arthropoda > Insecta > Diptera > Calliphoridae > Calliphora > Calliphora vicina. The sequence goes on along the minus strand of NC_088783.1, from coordinate 16,467,805 downwards.
AAAATGAAGAGAAACGGAAAAAGAACGAAGCAAAGGAGGAAGAGCTGCGCAAAAAGGAAGAAGAACGCAAACGTAAAGAACAAGAAAAAGAGGAAGCTGAATTAAAAAAGAAAAAAGCTGCTCAAGCCTTTACAAAATTCTTTGTGGCGAAAACTCCCAACCAGACACAGCTTAAACATGAGGAGGACAGCAACACTGGAGATGACACTAAACAACTGGCATTTAGGCCCTTTCAAATTAAAGGTGACATGAAGCTGGCACCCATTGTGCGCAAAATGTTTACGACGAAAGAAAGAAGTCGCTTAGATGAGTTGTCAGGAAGTAGACATGTCGAAGACGATGAAGAAGTGGTAAGACGTAAACCATTGCCAAAAACTCAATTATATTTGAACGAATTACGTTCCGGTAAGGTATTGCCCGGCAAATGGCGGCGGGCATCAACTGAATCAAAAGATGATGTCATACTTGTTGGTAAGTAGAGATTGCATACATATTTTCTTATTATCAGTTCTTTGGTTATGAAATGTTAAATAAATTTCATATTTTTCTCAGATGATGAATTGGAGCGTGTTGGTCAAGAGATTGTTGAAGATTCGCCGGCCTATATACGTGAAGAAATGCGTGTTAAATTCTACAAATTCCATGATAATCGTAGACCTCCATACTATGGAACATGGCGCAAAAAATCATCACTTGTTAAGCCTAGAAAACCTTTTGCCCAGGACAAGGTAAGTAATTAGTGTTATTTTTTTAAAAAATATAAAAAATGTTTTTTTGCGATTTTTTTTGTAAAACCAATCTTTTGTGAAAAATTTTTTAAAAAAAAAATTTGTGAAAAATATAGATCCTTTTAAAAAAAATATTTTTTTTTTCGAAAAAATTTATTACCAACATATATGTATGTATGTATTAAAAAACAATATAATTATTTTATTTTCAGAAATTCTTCGATTACGATGTAGATTCTGATGACGAATGGGAGGAGGAAGAGCCTGGAGAATCACTGGAGGATGGCAGTGATGACGACAAAGAAAAAGAATCGGAAGACGAAGACTATGAGGTAGACAATGAATGGTTCGTACCACATGGCCACTTGAGTGACGAAGAATTGCAGAATGAAGATGAATTCGGTATGGGCGATGACAATACGCGAGAAGCACAAAAGGCAAAATTGCAAATATTACAGCAGGAATTTGCCCAAGAAATGAAAAAGAAAACGGAAAAGATTAAGCCTCGCTTAATAGGATGTATATGGACAGATATCAATGGCAATCAGCCGCCGGAATGTGCAAGAATCTTATGGGAAACATTGGAGAAAAAAGCCATGCTTTTCACCGAACCTCCACTCGTGGAGGAACCGGAAGCAGATAGACCGCCAGAACCATCCTCACCTTCAAGCGCACCGAATGGACATGCAGACAAAACTACTACGGATAAATTAAAGCACATCAGTTTATCTGATAACATGGTAAAAGATCTTACCCGGCTAGTACATGGCAATAATCATTCAAAGAACTTTTTAATAAACGAATATATTGCATATGTTGAAAAAACCGAGCTATCTGTTAAGAATGGGGATTTGCGGAAACCTATGAAGACGGTAGTGCGTGATAAAATCGAAGAAATGGCTGAATGGCAAGCGATAGATGCGACCGCTTCTACTATGCAGGATTTGGAACAAGCCAATGATGATGCTACTGCTGACAGTACGAAGAAGAAGAAAAAGGGTAAAAAACGCTTGTGCTGGGTGGTTAAGCAAGAAATGTTGAATAAAATGGATTTGCCGTCTTTGGAACTGCAAAATTCTTGGGAATACACATTGCCGCCCAAGTTTGTAAAGTCCGACAAGGAGGTTAAAACAGATGAAAGCGAAAACATTTCAACTACACCCGCTGTAGCAGAGGATGGTGCAAAGGGAAAGAATACTGCCGCAACAACACCGCAAATAACAAAATTCACAAAAGTTTTAACGGCTGAAGAAAAGGCCACAAAATTACTGAATTCACCTGCATCAACAACATCTAACGATAAATCAGGCGGCTCAGAACCAAAATCAAATACGCCCACCACGTCGAAAGAAAAAAAACGAGTGCCTTTACTAATGTCTGTAGCTAGGGGTCAACAGATTCCTACACCAGCTAAAAATAAGTTGATCAGTCAATTCTTACAACAAAAGAGCAAAGACGACTTGAAACAAACTTCACCCTCAACAAGTAGGTCAAAAACTGTGACCTCGCCTCAAGTGGAAGATGACGATGTAGTGATATTGGACTGATGTATGAAATTCTTTACAATACAAAAGTGTCTTTTCTTAGCATTTTACCGTCTACTCGAAAGATTTTTACGTTTTAATGTTTATATAGGATTCGTGCACAGTCATCCTCCCCCTCCTCATTTATAAATATAAATATACTGAGTAGGTGCTTAGTTATGTTATATTCATATATGTATGTTAGCGTTGTAAGTAATCATCATTTATTCCCCTTTTAGTTTATCTTTAATTCTAGTTATATATATATATTAAATATTTTAAAAGTTCATGTTTAAACAACAAAAAAATCGTTAAATTACATCCCATATAATTGATAACAGCAAATTGAAGGCCCATTACGAATTTTTCACATCATATTAATATTTTAAATAATTGTTCGAAAGACGTATTTCTAAAGTGGCATTTCTCACAACTAAATAATAAACAAACAAAAAGTTGCAACTTATTTAATGCAAAAATTATTGAGATTTAATAAATTATTTCGAATGGATGCTTATGGGATGGTTACAGGAAGAGGAAATAACAGTTACATGTAGTTAACATTTGAGAAACTTGGCAGCACTGGATGGAGCTCAAAATAGCGCCATCTGTTGATAGCTTTAATTCAGTTTGAAAAAGCAAAAAATCGATGTGGCAACATTTCCTTGATTTTGCAAAAGGCTTAACAAAAACGATCTGGTAGCACTATTATTTTTCTATTTGACTTAAATAGTCTGGCACCACCAGTTATGTTCTCATATTTATCAAAGTGTTGCCAGATTATTTATGTTAAGCCGGTACCAAAATCATTGAAATGTTGCCATATCGATTTTTTTACTTTTGCGAAATAAGATACTCGTGTCAATAGATGGCGCTGTTTTTAGCACTCACCAGTGCTGCCAAGTTCGAGTAAAAACGTTAGAGAATTTAAATAAATGCCGTTTTCATTAAATTTTTTACAGATAGCTTGAAAATAAACGCAAGTTTCAAGAATGTTAAATTTACAATTTCACAAAAATCGATAATTTTACAATAAATTATAAATATGTATAAAAAATCATAAATTTAAAAAAATCTAACTTTTTTAAAAATCAAAAATTTTACAAAAACAAATTATTCAAGAAAATTAAATTTTACAAAAATATACAAATACAATTAATTTTCATAGAAAAAAATGCATTTCTGTTACTTTTTCGACACATTTCGGCACTATTATAGTCATCATATTCTATCTGTAATTTATTATAAATTAATAAAAATATGTTATTGTATGTAAATAAAAGTTAAAGAATGGTAACAGTTGTTAATTAACCCTCCGTTAGTCGGAATCATTTTCAATTGAGATTAGTCGCAATGTATCAAATTGATATCAATAAAGAAACCGCGTTTGAAACTTTTTATTTCGTAAATATAAAAACACTATTTAATTCAAAGTATTTAATAGAGTAAAAAATTTATTTTTATCAACAAATTGCTTTAAAAATAGGGCATTTAAAAAAATGTACAATAAACAAATGTTTTCTGTATCAACCAGATCAGCTGCAACTAACGGAGGGTTAAAATCAACCACCATTGAAATTATCTCACCAAAGCATTAAAAACAACATGAACTAATAAAGGTTATGTCTGTTAAATAAATCACAATTTGGGCAATTATTTATTTATATTTTAGGGATGAGTTATTTTCTGTCTCTGACTGGAAGTTTAATTAACTTCCATTAATTCTTCTTTATTGATATTCGCTGCATCAGCCAATGTATTAAACCACTCATAACGATTTAACCACTCATGCACATTCTTACCAAAAACATAAAATGGCAAGCGTTGACCTTTACCACCTTCCTCTGCCTTACTTTCCTCGTACTCATCTTCACTATCATCCTCTAACGTTTCATCACTACTATCGATCAATGCCAAGTCAAATGCTAAAATTGCATGCAGCAAGAACAGTGAACCGCAACACAAAGCCGCCACACTTTGAGCTTTCGAATATTTAAAAAATGGATGTGGTTGCTCCGTTAGTTCCACTTCTTCCAGATGTTCCTCCTCAATATCATCAATTACGTCTGCAGACAGATACATCAAATGAAAATCCTTTTCCGCATGATACATGCTATTCATCGAAACCAGAATAAAGGCTATGGCCGCTATAATATTGAATAAACCTTCGCGCAATGCTGACACTGGCTCTTTGAGGCATATACTGAGGCAACCAAACATGGCCATCAGAGAGAAACCGCCAAAAACTGCCACATATGTATAGTGATCTTGAATGTAGGTGATGTTTAGGAAACCACGAGCATGATAGCCCAAACAACACAAACCCAAAATGGATTCAATAATTTTAAAAATAAACCAAACGCGTTTCATTTTCAAAATAATTTTCTAACACACCGATATGTAGTATACATAATTCAATTACATACTGAAATTGTTTACCATGTATTCTGTGATTTTTACTTTATTTAGGACTTCATTACTGTAGTTAGTAATGATTATATTCTTTACTATTTTGTGTACAATTTCATATACATATGTACATACAGGCCTGTTACACATTTCGTTCGGTATGGTTTCAATTCCGATCGATTTCGTTTTAGGTTCTTCAGATTCCGTGATAATTTGTTAATCCAAAAAATATTTAATAATTCTGTATATCAGATTTTAATTTATTTGATAAAACAAAAATGATGTTTTCGTACAGAAATTGATTAAAATTTTAAGAAAAACAAATAATTACAAACAAATATCAATTCCACTTTGAAAACTGAAAGTGTCGTTATACTTTTTGTGTAGAAGCAAATTACAATCACCCCTATCGCGAATCAACATTTCACATGAAATATTTTCCCTTTTTTCGTTCATCAACGTTGTTCACGTGAAAAAATTCCCCTTGTTGTGAAATTTTTAGATGGAATTTATTTATTTCGTAATATTTTGTAAACAATAAACAGCTGTTACGAACAAAATCAACTATTGTGAATGTAAAGTTCATCATGATATTCCCGATAGCAATTTTCCCTTCGAGGGAAATGGATATTTCATGGGAACAAAATTTCACATGTTTTGGCCGATAGGGGTGAATATTAATTCCACTTTCGATAGGAATGGAATTCTGTGACAGGCCTGATAAATAAGCGTTCAAATATTATGTGTCCTTAATTTTTTGTTACCAGTTTCTTCCCTATATCTTACTGTATGGTTGTAATCAGAAAATGTTATACTTTGGAAGTAATATTTGGTCAATTCACAAGGTCATATTGCCATAATGTATTAATATTTCACGACTCGGCGGCTCGGCTTAACCGACTCTTAGCCGTTCGACGCTGGTTGGGTACGACATTTTCAAACCATTGTGAAATATTAGGACATTATGACATGATACGAGACCTTGTGAATTGACCAAATATAAAAGGAAAATCATTTTTGTTGTTTTTTTTTTAATAAAACTATATTTTCATTATCGATTTTAGTTTCATAAACATTTAAAACATAGTTTCATTAAGTTTTGTCTTTTATGTTAGATTTATGTTGGAGCAAATTATTCTTTGAAATTTTTAATACATTAATTATTCTTATGCGTGCCAATTAAATTGAAAAAATTAAAATATGTATATAAAATAATAATTAGATCAAGAGGAATAACATTATACATATATATGTATTACGGCCATTTACACAATGTACGATTATTTCATTTTAACCGGAAAATTAACTAACTGTCGGTTTGTTTAACGGGGACCATTTAACCAACGGTTACCGATTTACGTTTCACCATCATTTGATTACTTAACCAAAGCATTCAGTAGAAAGTATGGCAATAATGCATACATTTGTTTACGAAAAATAGTGTAATGAAAGATTGAAATATAAAAAATTGTCTAAAAGTCGGCATAAAAAATAATAATTTGTGTTTTCTTAGTGGTATAATAAAAAAACGTATAAAACTCAAAAATATTAAGGTACCTAACTGTAAAATTTACAGAACAAACTGAACAACAATTACTGAAAACCAATAAGGAAAAGTGCACATTTGTTGTTTGGTTTGTAAGTGCAATATCCGGGTGGTATATGGATCACCTCGTGCAAAATTTACTTTTCTTCGCTTTACACTTTTAAAAATTATAAATATTACAAAAATATAAATGTTTTTCCATGTTCTTTTATTATATTTCTTACAATTAAGATGCTAACCGGCGAAATTTATTCGGTTATATTTAACAGCAACTTTGTTGTTAAATAGTGTCAATTAAGAATTAATCGTACATTGTGAAATTCATATTAGCCTAACTTGCGGTTAAAGTTCACGTTAACTTTTAATCGTACATTGTGAAAATGGCCGTAACGTAATGTTGTTTTTTCCTATATATATATATTTATATACTACTCTATTTAGTATTTATTTCAATGTTGTTAATAAATACATACATACATTTTTTTAATATAGTTTTAGTTTTGCTTTTCTCTTACTTTTCTTTTTTTTATAAAATTTCTAAAAAAAAGTTAATAATACGATCGATAATTTTTTTGTTTCTTTGTCTTTAGAATTAACAATAATAAGGCATATATAATTTATGATTAAAGAGTTAAAATTACAATAAATATATACATACATACACTTTTATATGTATTTAATTGTGTAGGTATGTGTGTGTGTATGTATATATGTATAGACAGACATTTATACTATACAAATCTACAAATAGTCGATATTTATTAATATTTAAAAATAAAATAGATTTCTTTTTGTGGTTGTTTATAGTTAATACATCAATATTGTCACAAATAAACCAGTATGAAATAAAATATGTAATTGAAAATAAAAAATTTAAAAAAAAATGGGAGAAATAATGTGAGCGATATCGAAAATGTAACCAAACCTAATGAGGAGAGTATTTTTTAACAAGTATTAAATTATTTTGTAGAACAAAATCTCAAAAGGGACTGAAAATCCATTTCAAATTTTCTGAATTATCATTATTTATTTGAATGACATTATTAACATAATTTTTACTCTAGAAACCCCCAAACGCTTTCAAATCCCTAAATTATTTTCATGTTTTCGCACTAGAATTCCACAAACTGTATAAAGAACTAATAAAACTGAAACTGTTGTGAGATTAAAACAATTCCTTTAAGAAGTAGAAGAAGTACAGAAATGTTAAGTTCTTTTAAATGAATCCAACATGAATCTTGTTTAATTTTGGCGTATTTACCAGTTGTGAAACATCAAATTTGGGAACTCGAAACTATTTCGTTTTTACAAATTTATGAAAAGAAAATAATTTGAATCACTCTTCATAATATACTTGCAATTATTGCACAAACTATTTTAAGAATGTGTGAATGTTGAAAACGATTGAAAAAAATATTGAATTTTAAAGCTGTTCTGTAGCCCGAATATGCTGAAATTGGAAATCCATGCATATATCTGATGACAATGCAATATTAAGTTCGAAATTAAATTCGAAAATTTCTAAAGCTGTTAAAATAATCTCTAATGACAATCCAATATTATGTTCGAAAATTCGAATATAAAATAATCTCTAAATCACGAGGATTCTTAAAAATATATTTTTTCATTTCATCCAAATTTAAAAAATTTCGAAAATTCGACATATATTCGAAAATTTTTTAAAACTTTTTAAATAATCTCTAAATCACGAGGATTATTAAAAAAATAATTTCCAATTTCGAACTTCGAAAAAAAATCTAAATGAATTTTAAAGAATTCTCAATTAGTTTCAAAACATACATTTTTTAAATTTAAATTCAAAATATATATGCATGGTGCTCTAAAAAGAAGAAAGTAATCTTTAAATTAAAAAATGTATTAGATTACACAACTTATATGATATAAAAGCTTGTCGCTACAAAACTTCTTGCAAGGTTAGTTTATCATAAAGTGTAAATTTCGCTAAAATTTATACTTAATTTCATTGAAATCCAAGTCAATTTTTCTATATTGTTTGTTTTGTCATGGATTCCTTCAGAAAATCTTTTATTTTACATTTAAATTTACATTTTATTTGTTTTACAAATGTTTGTAGGACAATTGTCTCAATAAAACAAAAATAAATCATATTTCGTCCCCTCAATAAAACAATAGTGTATAACAATATACACCTTTATTTTTTTTATTGCATAATAGGAATCTACATAACTGATTCTATATGTCGTCTAAAATTGGCAAAAAAATTATACACTATTGTTTTATTAAGGGGACGATTTTGTCTTAAAAAACGTCAGAAATGTTAAGACTAATTTTAACTTTAGTATAAAGAACGTAGCTTTGCGTTTATATCTTTATGAAACATTAAACGAATCTATAATTTTTCAAAAATAATACTTTTCAGCCAATAAAATCGTTTACCTTTACTTTAACAGTTTACAACGCTTTCCGTTTATATCTTTAGAAAATTTTAAACGAATCTCTCATATTTCAAAAATAATACTTTTCAGCCAACAAAAAATCTTTCCTAACAATTTTAAATATTTCGTTATACAAATTAATGTTCCAAGGGATACTCTGTAAATTAATTACAAAATTTAAATATATGAGTTCGAACAAACATTTCTATGGACTTCGAAAGATTTCTGCGAAAGTATAAATATATTTTTTAGCATTTCGAACAATAATAAGTAAGAGAGCTATATTCGGCTGTGCCGACTCTTATATACCCTTCACCAAATTATACTTTAAAATACATTTTTTGAAATATTTTTAGATAAACAAAATTTATTTTTTTTAAATTGTTTTCCAAATTTTTTTTTTGGAAATTGTTTTTAATTTTTTTTGAAAAAGATTTTTCTAATTTTTTATTTGGAAAAAGAATTTATGACAAAAAAAAAATTTTTATAAAAAAAAATTAGGGTTAAAAATAATTTTTTGACCCATTGTAGGTCCAACTTACAATAGCCTTACATCGTTGCAATGGACTTTGAAATATCTATCATTAGATATCCATATTGTCTATATTAATGACTTATGCCCGTAATTTCAACAAATAGATAAATGGCAGTGCTTAGTTACTTATGGAGTAAAATTATTTGGTAATTTTTACCCGTAGATATTGATTTGAAATTAATGTCAAGTTACCTTTTAGGTAAATTTAACTGCTTGGTATTTTACACAGTAGATATCTATTTGTTGAAGTTACGGGCATTAGTAATCCAAATATACATACATCAAAAATAGGCCAAAAATCTAGGTTGTCCCGGTTTTTTCCTTACATCCCAGCCATTTGTGGGCCGATTTTGTTGATTTTAAATAGCAACCGTGACGGAAGAGTTCCCGATATATTGATGTATGAATAATGTATGTAAGTAATTTGGGGACTACGGAAAGTTGATTTCAACATACAGACGGACATGGCTATATCGGCTTCGATATCTATAACGATCCAGAATATATATACTTTGTGGGTTCGCAAATGAAAAATGTAGAAATTACAAACGGAATGACAAACTTACATATATGTATATAATCTTGCCACTTATGGTGAAAGGTATAAAAAATGGCTCTTCATTTAATTTAAGTATTGGATTAGAAATAAATTTTGAAGTCAACCAAATTACCTCATTCGATATCGAGTAAAAATTATCCTAAATTTCTTATATATAGAGCAAGAAATTTAGTACATTTTGTTATAATTTCGTTATTCAATCACGAGGGCAGTAATTAAGCCCTGGATTAAAAAAAAACTATTGATTTTCATTACATATGTATGTATGTAATTCGTTTTAAAAGAATGCAAGTTTTTCAAATTAAAAATTCTAATGATTTTCTTTTGAATTAAATTACACAATAACTTCCGGGAAATAATCAAACCAGCAATAACTATAGTTATAGTTTTGTATAGAAAGTTTCATATTCATATGTATTGCACTGAAGTTAATTTAAGTGAGAACCCAAAAAAGCCATTTTAGAACTTCTCCTACATTACTGAAATACAAAAGTGAAATAATTATGAAAATGTGAAACATTAAATAAAAATAAAAAGTAATGAATGAATAAAACATATTGTAACCTTGTTAAATACCTAATAAGTAATGTGCTTTTGTTTGTAGTCCTATTAAAATGATTTCGAAAGAACCTACATATACTATCTATGCTAATAACAAATAAAAATATATATATTTATATTAGTTATTTAGTTAATTAATTAATTCCTCTTACTAAACTAGTCTATAAAATTTCTTTTACATATTTAAGTATCATTGATGATTGCCTTTTTGTTTTCATTACCAAGTTGTATTATTATTATTATTATTATTATTTAACTTTGTAGTATTTTGTTTGTTTGTTTGTATTTACCTTTCCGTTTTCACCCTTCCTTGCATGCGGCATTATTACGTATTATTTTTCATTTGATCTCTGTGGAACTGTTGTTGCATTAGATTTTGTTCTCGTCAAGGAAGCAACTGCAGCGGTCTAAAGTAGGCCCGACAAAATATGGTGGCTGCCGATGGCGGCAGATCTTGATTGCGATAATACATATTGCATTCTTTTTCGGTAAGTTTGTCAAAGACGGCGGCATATTCGCGATGGAATGTAGCCAAATCGACATTGGAACGACCGATAGCGGTAATGGCCAAAAATAATATATCACGATATATCGAATGAGAACGATCGACGCCACTGTTCTTGAGTTTGTGGCGTTCGTTAGCCAGCTTTTTGACGGGCATTAGAAGATCATTACATCGAATGGCGGAAACGATTTGTTGAATGACGCTGTAAAAAAAGAAAATTTAGAAAATAAATATGAAAACAATTAGATATGAAACTTTTAAAAAAATACTAGGTTGCTTTACAATATTATAGTAAAACTGTTTTACAAATTGAACTTCAATAATTTTATAAAAAAAATTGTTTAGAATTTCACAGAAAATGCGCTTGTACAAGTTTTATTTAGTTGATCGCCCCGGCTTCGCCCGGTAGCATTTACTAATATTAGTTCTTCAAGTTTCTCCAACCCACGCACACCAGCCTTTTCTTATTTATTTGCAAATAAAATATCTAAATTTGTACTGCATACTTCATGGAGCTTTTTATTACAGTTGACTGACTCAAAAAAGAATTTCCGAGTTTTACCCGGAATTTTTGAATTTTTTTTCCTTTCAAACCATCTCCTGAAAATTTCGAATCGAATAAAAAAAAATCAGCCAAATCGCTCCAGCCGTTCTCACGTGATGACATTACATACATGGACCATTTCATTTTTATATATATAGATAAAGGATCCACTTATTTCCAGAAGGTTATTTAATAGCATTTATTATTTAAAATTGTACGATATAAATTTGTTCAAAGAACTGTTCATCTTTTGAGGCCAAGAACGAATCAAGCCAATTTCGGATACTCTGTTCTGAAGTGAAGTATTCGAGAGAGAGCGTCCTGTAACGATCGAAACAAATAGTAGTCGGACGGGGCAAAGCCTGGACTATAAGGCGGGTGAAGCAAAACTTCCCAACCACTTTTTTCTAAATAGTTTTTAACAGGTATTGCAATACGTGGACGAGCGTTGTCATGATAGAATATTACGGTTCCATGCCTGGTCTCACATTCTGTGCGTTTTTCGGCCAATGCTCGCTTCAAACGAATCAGTTGCGTTCGGTACAGGTTCCGTGATGGTTATCGTAATGGATCCATTTTTCATGTCAAGTAATAAATCGGTGCAAATATTATTTTCTTTTATAGGTTTCAAGCATCATTTCTGACATACAAAATCTTTTCGTATGGTACCCAATTTTCCTGCTTTTGGATGAATCATGCTGCTTGCAAACATTTTGAAATTGCTGATTTTGCAAGCACTTGTTGAGTTTGACAACAATCTTCATGGACCACTACCTCCAATTTTAAACACTTACATATGTATATTAAGTGATTTATTGTTTATAATTGAAAATATTGTATCTAGCACTTGGCAATTTTCGAAACACTTTGTCTTACTCAGGAGGAGGTAATTCCAAAACATATACTAAATTTTAAATAAACTTACTTTTTGTTTAGTTGAGCTTGATCGGTTAGCAAAGCTTTAAGTAGAGGACTTGTGGGCTGAGTTTGTCTGTACAAAATGTACATGGGTAAACCAGCCTCACTGTGCAATTGTAAATTATCCCACAGACATTGTATTTTCACATGTTTCACCTTACTCAAAGGATCACAGTTGGTATCATCCTAAAATCAAAACAAAAATATTACATTACATTTGATTAGTGTAAATTAGTTGAGTTTTCACTCAATACTTACAATTGTGGGCGAACAGAGATCGGGTAAATGAGTTTTACTTTCAATGCGCTCCATAATCCACAATAAATTCCAATAGATGATGGGATGTTCCTCAACAAAATTAGGTTTTATCAGAGACAAATCACCCTCTTGGGTTAAAATATTTTCGAGTTCTTTGCGCAAAACCAACGGATTTAAATAGGGTATAGTTAGATTATCCATTTGTGGTTTATTATTGTCTTTTTTTGTGTCATTAACATTGAAGCGTACACTGAGAAAGGGTACAGTTAACTTGTTGCAAGCATGACATGTGGTATTTAGATTGGAATCTTCAGCCGACCAGCCGGACATAATTTCCTCGTCGTAAAGTAAAACGGAACAGTTGTGACATTGAGAGCAAGAAGTCATTTGTATCAACACATCAAAGTCATTGGTATCGTCCATATTCTGTTATATAGCAAGAACATATTGAAACATATTTAAATGTATAAAATAGATCATAACTTACATCCGGTGGTGTGGTATATAGATTTTCAGGTAGTGCTAATAGGGCCGTATTTAAGTTCATGGTCGAAGTATTTTCACCCAGAGGCACCAAATTATTATAACTCGACTTGCGTGACTCACTTAAACGGCTCCAAGGATGTTCTAAATCACTGCTAACACGTCGTATTTTTAAGGTGCCATCTTCGTGGGCAATCATATCTTCTTCGGTCACGCCATTGTCATTGTAACCTTGTATGGATAATGATGATTTAACGGGTGTGGTATTGGCCGATATGGCTCCTTTGATTTCATCAAATTTTCGAGTTATAGAAGTGGCAGCATGTTTAATGCTACTCAAGCTTCCTTGGATGATTTCATTGGATTTTTTACCACTAAAATTAGGACTAAGTAAAAAGAAATAACATTAAAAACATCATGAGAAAACAATTAGTTTTAGAAAACTTTCACTTCAATTGCAATTTTATAAAATGAATTTTACTTATTTAGAAATGAAAAATTTGTTTAATTAATTAATTAAAATTAAAAATATCGTTCCCTCAATAAAACAATAGTGTATAAGAATATACACCATTGCATAATAAGAATCTACATAACTGATTCTATATGTGGTCAAAATTTGGTGAAATTCTACTTCAATTATTTCGAAATGGCAAACAAAATTATACACTATTGTTTTATTAAGGAGACGATATTTAATTAAAATTTTTTTTTTTATAAAATTCTTAATGAAGTAAATTTTTTGTTTAATAAAATTTTATAAATTTATTTAAAAAAATGTAGGTATAATAAAATGAATTTTATGCACAAATGTTTTATTATTTTCGAGAAATAACAAAATATAAATAAATAAAACTAAAACTAAATGTTCTACTTAAAAGCATTGTTATATTAGTTACATAAAAATTTAAATAAAGGGGAAAATAACTAAAATATATTTAAAAACTAAAACTAAAGGACAAACTGTACAACTTTGTTTTGTAAAGATTTTTAAGGTTTATGTTTTTTACTAACACCCACCACCTTTTATATCACCTTCACCATATTTAGTTTAGTTTTAATAACAAAAATTAAAACAGTAACATAAGCTTAATTATGGCCAAACTTTTGTTTATTCTTTTGGCCACATTTTTTAATTTTTTTTGGGTTTAAAATTCAACACACTTACCTCATGTAGCTTATATTTTCTATAATATTGGTGGGCAATTTCAAGTCTTTCTTAAAGGACAAGCGTGCAGGTGAATAACGTCTACGAAAACATTTTACAAATTTGTTTATAAAATAAATTAAAAAAAAACATTTGAATTTTACACAACACAACAAAAGGAATTGAGTAAAATTTTACATCAATTAAAAAAAAAAAATCAAAATAAATATTAAATAAAATTATAAAATAGTGTAGAATTGAATGAAATAAAATTTAAATAATGTAATGCTAGTGATATATTGTAGCTAACGAACGACAATAGTTAATGGTATGGAAAAGTAAAAGCAAATAATGGGATTTTAATTTCTAAAAAATCACGTGTCTCAATCCGATATAAGTTATAATGAACTTCTATTGGGTGTATGAATTGAAACATTTGTACAATATAAATTTATTCAAAATATTGGATATTGTTAGCTATGAACTTTTCCTATCTTTCTAGCAACATAATCCCGAGCCAAAAGAACTACTCATCTATTGAGGCTAAGAACGAATCTTGCCAATATCGGATACTCTGTTCCAAAGTGAAGCGTATCCCAGAGAGAGCGTTTTGCTTCGATCGAAACAAATAGTAGTAGGACGTGGCAAGGTCTGGACTATAAAGCGGGTGAGGCAAAACTTGCAACATGTAGCCGAGCGTTGTGTTCGGCACAGGTTCCTTGTGATGGTCTGGCCAGATTTCAGCAGTTCATATTATATATGACCCTTTTGGTCCCACAAAATACAGAGCGTTACATTAGCGCCATGGATATTTGGCTTTGGTCGATTCGACTGGTTGGGTCTATACGTACGATCTCTTACGCTTCGGGTCATGCTGTGTCTCCTTTGATGGCATTGTTAATTCCAGTATTCCTAACAACACCAAGATATGAGAAGCCATCTGCATGTGTGTATCTGTATGGAGTTTAGGAACAACAAGTTTAAATCTCATGGGGTTAAACAGGGAGTTCCACATCGGTTTAACATTTACCTTTCCAAACTCCCAACACCAGCAGATGGGATGATAATCATATCCTTATTGACACAGTGTGCAATATAATAAAGGGGTATCTGTAAATCCTTAAACACTTTTTCGCTGCAAGATATATTTAGAAACAAGTCAAAGGCTGTGACGAATCTTAAATTTCCACCACCAAAGTATAAGAGTATTTTGTGATAAAGATTAAAAACAATTTGTTGGTGAAAACAAATTTTGGGTGGAAAAAATGTGTTTGTGAAAAAAATCGGGTTAAATTTTTGTCCAATTTTGACCCATTGTCGGTCCGAATTTCTATTGGGTTATACACGTAGTTGGAAAGGTCTTTTAAATATCTATCATTAGATATCCATATCAATATTAATGGCTTAGTAATCCAGACATAGATAAAAGAGCGATGTAGTGGTGGTTTTTAGCTTTTATATCAGCCGTTAGTGCCGATTTTTCCCGAATTTAAATAACAACTGAACATGGACTATAGCGGATATATTGATGTACCAATCATGTTCGGAAAGTTGATTTCAACAGACTCACAGGGATATATCGTTTCCGATATCTATAACAATTCATGAGTGATAAGGGTATAAAAATACTGCAATATGGAACGTTTCAACGACAATTTTTCTACGCTCAGGAACGAACTGAATTATAATCCGCCAAAGATTGTCCACTAAGCGACAGATGTATCAACGGTAAATTTTTCCACATGGAAGTAAATTCGTCAACGGCAGACCGGGAACAGGCAGCCTTCAGAAGGGATCGAAAAATGTACCAGTTAAAGAACATAATGCCATGTTGACAAAAGTATATGACTTCTTGATTTAACTACTACATAAATTTGTTTAATAATGCTTTTTTAATTTCATTATTAAATTGATTACTTTATTTTTATCTAATTCTATTTACGGCTATAGACACAGCAACATGAACTTTAACCGCAAAAATGTAATTTCACAATGTTCGATTAATCATTTAAAAAAAACATTTGCTGTTGGAAAATATTGAGCAATTATTGGTAACGAATTACATACTTATTACGGATTCTGTACTTCTGATATTTATAGAAGAATTTAATTTTTTTTTAATGTTTCCTTTTACAAGAATATGAAACTGGATTCTCGACTTTACAACAATACAAACATTTTGTTTGTATCAATCTGCAACAGTAATGATATTAAAATATTACTTACTAGCTGAAACAGACACCTATTTTTTAACGCTTGCAAAAACTTTGGATAAAGTTGAGCGAACCTTCTTTATTTTTAAAGTACTTCTTCTCAGTCTGTACTCTTAGCATATTTAAAATTCTCATCTTTTTTTTTGAAATCAACTAATTTATATCGAAAATACTTTTCTCATACGCTCACTTATTTATATCTTATGTTTAAAAACTCACCCAAAATTTAATTTAAATGATGAACCCAAATTGGCCAAACTTGATGCCACACTGGAGCCGGGCATGGTTTCGGAACGTTGCATATTCTTATTCAATTGTGTGGATTCATCGAATGTGGCACTGCGCTGGCCCTTAAACAATATCGGTTTATCGCTATATAAGGTGTTGTTGTTGAAACTAGATGAGACACCCATGGCCGATTGCTCTTCATTACATGGTACAGAATTGGGAGCTTCTTCTTCATTCAAAGCGCCCAAGGGATCGTTTTGGGTAACCGGAGTTCTGGGAGATATTCTGTAAGAAGAATGGTGGAAAATATCATAAAATCTATACAAATTAGTTTATATTTATATGCAGCATACTTAGTTGGACTTTGAACTTGTCTGGACAAGGGATGTTCATCATCTTCATCTTCTTCGTCTTCAGTTTCATGTATATTTTCATCATCTAATTCTTCTTGAGAACTAGCCAAATCATTGTTTAAATCTCCATCGCGCTCGCCCAGATTCATAATCTTTTTATTGTTCATTTCGGTTAGAGTGTGTTGTCTTTGTAGTTTATTCAAGAGCTCAGCATCACCACCAAAACTTTCACGATTCGAAAGTTGTCTTTTGGCCAGGTCATTAGCTGTTGGCTGGGGACTGGCGGGCGGTATATGGGTTGTGGTAGTATCAGTCGGTATTTTCGAGTCACCGGTAATTAATAAGCCAGCACTAGATATAACATCATCTGTGGCATCTTGAGTGCCAATCGATTGTCTTACAATGCTGCCCAATTTTGAGCGCAATTTATCGAATGCTGAAAAATCCAAAATATTTACCCCATAACCATCACCAGCAGCACCGGCAGCTCCAGCTAATAATTGAGATGAATTGGACGATTCTAAACTAGTGCGTGAAGTACCATCTACTGTTTCCAGGGTACTTAAGTTATTGTCATATGAAGCCGACAAAGGCTTCTTTGAGGCTCTCAATTTGCCAGCTCTCTTAAAGTGAGCCGCACCCAACACCACATTTTTAATGCGATTCCAACGTAGTTGGCTTAACGTGGTGCTATCACTAGGCCACTCCGATTCCAACACACAACGATTGTAGAAACCATACGTTAAGGCATTCGGTTGTACACCCGATCTCTTCATAAGATAATGCAAACGCACAGCCAAAACGGGCATATTATATGTGCCGCATAGTTGCATCATAATGCGATAACAAAACTCATCACAATTGATTTTTATTTTGCTGGCTTTAACCAGCATATCGTAGGCTGCTCTTAGAATATCATGCTCTTTGCCAGCCCTACGTGTATCCAAGACCATGGACGGTAGAATCAAAAAATACAACGAATAACAAGTGGCCAATAAGTATTTGGACCACAGTTCTGGACGGCTTTGACAACGTCTGGCCATTTTCTGAGACAGTTTAATTTCATGTTTAGTGCGTCGAGCAATTGGTGAGCCGGGTGCTAAACATCCATTGATTTGTTGTTGTATTAAGCTCGATAATGCCGTCTTTTTGGATGTTTTCAAAAGACTGGGATTCAATGTGAAATTTGCATAATTGTAAACACTTTCTTGGGCGTTGTGATCTAGAATTATTGAGCAATTTTAAATGACAAGACCGTAGGTTAGAATTTTTAAATTATTGTTGTCAAATGCAATCATAACATCCAGTGTGAACGAAAATTTACAAAATGAAATTATAAAAACTATAAAAACGAACAAGTTACCTTTGGTGGGTCCAATACTATCTGGTGGAAATATATATTTTGTACGTTCACTACTCTGACCAGTCTCCCAATCGACCAAACGCACATCCGATGGTGTTTCATCATAAGATCCAACTTTTTCTGCACATTCATCGAAAAATGTTAAACCATGATCTCCATCTGACACAAATGATCTCTCCTCAATAAAACGTATAAACATTTGAGTTTTCATCAATAATTCAAAGAATTTTTGATAAGCCTGCCAAAAAAGAAAACCAAATTTAAATACATATATTTAATTAAAATAAGGAAATTAGCAAACAAATAAGCTGTCATTGAACTGTACCTTATCGCGGGAACGTAGAAAAGGTTTCAGTTGGAATAAGGCACTGGGGTCGGTGGCACCAACTGACGGGGCCTTTGAAATGGGTACCAAATAGTCGCGATAGCCACGTAGTATAGAGGCCATAAATAATAAAAAGGCCTCTTGTATACGTTGTTCTAAATGGAGCTGTACAAAGGACAATTTGATGAATTTATTATGAATTTCTATTTAATATGAATTAACCAAGTTTACCTCACGTCTACGTTTACGTAAATCACGATCTAAACTATTGTTGCAGTCTATATTGAGTGGTTTTGTTTGTTCCAATTCCGAAAGAGTTTGTTTCAAAATGCGAGCCGCTCTTTTCGGCAACAATTTAACAAGTAAATGTTTTTGGGATTCGCAAAGCTACATTACAAACAAATATAAATTACAAATATAAAACACATTAATCTATAAACATACACTGATGGTATTTGTATCCAAATCTATGCAAGTAACATCTGTGGGCGGTTCATATAAATCGAAAAATCTGGAATCAACACCAATTAAATAAGGTACCGGAGCATGTAAGACTTCTGCCAAGCCCAGTGGACACAAAGGAATGTAGGGACATTGCCATTTAAAGGGAAATAATAACGAAACTATTGCTTCGGCTACGGCAGTCAATGTTGCAGGCCTGTTTGCAAGTACAAACGTTTTTAAGTTTTATGTTCGAAATTTAGTTTCATTAGATTTTAAATTTTACCTTAAAGAATGTATGAGTATTTTTTGTTCAGTTAAGGCCAAAAGTAAGACATGCAAACAATTTTCTGTGCCTAAATTCTGCAAGAGCATATGAAATCCAGCACCACTACGTGGTAAAGGTGAATCCTCAGGTTGAGTCAGTAAAATACGATCATTCGATTCACTTGATAACTGTTACAAAATAAAATTAAAACATATGTACAGTGGCTCACATTCAAAGTGAGCCATTGATTGTTTTCAGATAAAATGTTTAATGAAAAGAAAATTTTATTGACAAAAATATCACGAAGCTTTATTAATTCAATTGAAAGCTTGAAGTACATGTAAATTATTTTTAATACATTAAATGCTAAATGTAAAAAAAAACAGAAAAACTCAAAAAAGACTTCAAATCTACATCACAGTGAAAGTGAACCACTTAAATTAAATACGGTTTATATGAAATATTAATATTTTGTTGGACCACCTTTCGCTGAAATCACGGCTTGTAGATGCCTAGGCATTGATTCTAATAAATTAGAAGTGTATGTGGAAGGAATTATGTTCCATTCCGATTGCAAAGGCAAGTCTCAAAGAGAAATTGCAAAACTTGTCAATAAGAGCCGTGGAACTATTCAGCATATCATTCACCGTTTTACAAGAGATGGAAGAATCGCAAATAAAGAGAAAATGAATTCTAAAAAGGCATTTTCAGAAAGAAATGAATCATTCATAGTCAGAGAAATAAAAAAATCCTCGACTTAGTGCTCCAAAACTTACGGAAATGTTGAAAAGTCAGCTGGATATCCACGTTAATATGGAAACAGTCAGAAGAGTTCTCAGAAAACACGTTTATAATGGCGTCAAAAACGCCTTGAGTTATATAATTATTGTTGTCCTTGAAGTACCACCAGTACCGCCTCCCGACTTAAATATTATTGAAAATTTATAGACCCTTCTAGACCAAAACATCAGAAAACATAGTATTACGTCACAAAAAACCCTTATGGAGGCTTTGCAATCGGAATGAAACGAAATTCCTTCCACATACACTTCTTATTTATTAGATTTCAGCGAAAGATGGTCCAACAAAATATTAATATTTTATATAAACCGTATTTAATTTCACTGTGATGTAGATTTGAAGTCCTTTTTGAGTTTTTGTGATTTTTTTTTACATTTAGCATTCAATATATTAAAAATAATTTACATGTACATGAAGCTTTCAATTGAATTAATAAAGCTATGTGATATTTTTGTCAACTAAATTTTCATTTATTATGTATTAATCATTTTATCTGAAAACAGTCCATGGCTCACTTTGAAGGTGAGCCACAGTAAGAGTAACATTCACAAATGTATACTTTAAGATAAATATTAAAAACTATTTTTGAAATCTTGGTAAAAAAAATTTAATTACCTGCAAATGTATACTGGGTGCTGGAAATGGTACCTCATCCAACAATTGTGTAATATACCGTTCTATAGGTATGGGTAAATTAACACCAAATACCGCCAAGCGCTAAATTAAAAAATACAAACTACAATTGTCTATTAGAAAAAAAATAGTTTATTTTACTTACGTGTAAATATTTCAACCATTTATCGAATGTATCGCCAAAGGGATAATGTGACAATAAACAAATGGCTTTAATGATATGTAATGAATGATTTTGAGCAAATTCCTCATTCCAACCAAGTAATTCACACTGTTGTTCCGTTAATTGGGATTCACTATAAGAAACAATAAATATAGAGATTTCTTTTAAATAATCTGCCCAAAACTTACTCAAAATCCTCATAAAA
Source organism: Calliphora vicina (assembly GCF_958450345.1). NCBI lineage: Eukaryota > Metazoa > Arthropoda > Insecta > Diptera > Calliphoridae > Calliphora > Calliphora vicina. The sequence continues at coordinate 16,446,679 of NC_088783.1, read as the reverse complement.
CGTTAGAGCCGAGCCATAGACTTTGTATGTGCCATCATTAACGGTTAGAACAAATGTACTAAATACTGGTGCAGTGGGTTTGCGTTTCTTATTTTCGGTTACATGAGGCCATGCTTCCAATGAAGCACCCATGGGCAAACAAAACAACGGCACACTAGGACATAAATTTAATGGAAACTCATTATGATGATCAACTGTAGGATAACGGAGTAAAATTTCCGGCTGATAACTGATGTGTTTTGGACGGTACATAGATTTTTTGTAGCATAAATAAACATCGCTACCGGTGAAGGCTTTATTCAAAGACTTATAGATTAAACAAAAGGCATGTGGTGGTTTCTCTCCTTTACTGCTTATAATCACACACAGATCAGTGACTACCAATTCATTGCAGGGCATTTCAGCTGGAGCACGACGATAAGTTAAAAATGTTTTAGCCGATGAATTGTTAACATTGGCCACTCGACCGCCCGGAGTTTCGGCTACAATTTCAGCATCAGACATGATGCGTTCATGACCCTCATAAAGCACGCCTTTAAAAGAAAAACAATTAAAATTATCTAAGCTCTAGCCTAAACTGATAATATACCTAAAATTATACTTACCAATATCTACTAATGGTGGACGATCTTTTCCACGTCTGTAATAAATATAGCATTCCGTTGATCTTAACGAACCATAATTTAAGTTTGCAGGTAGTCCAGTTGGGGTGCTTTCCAAAACCGTATACTCATCGGGTACGTCTTCGTCCAATAGTGGGAAAAATACTCCAATGTCGGTGATGGGATCAATTGAGGTGGCAGCCCTTAAATGGCTGGAATCTTTAAAATTACTTTCTTGCAGTAATTTTGGCTTTTCTGGCATACCGGCCACAACAAAATAATCGGCAATACGTTTCTCTTCCATGGCAACTGTAACAAGACATAAACACACAAACGATTATACTTTTTTTTGGTTCGGTTTTTTTTCATGACATGCTATTGTCTCTTTATTATTATTATTTTTATTGTGGTGTCCTTGACAATCACTAGCAATTGAACAGAAAGTAAGAAAAAATCGAAGATGGACATACTAAGGGCAACATATAGTATGGTTTATGCTAAAAAAACAAGTTCTTCTTGTTTATTTTGACTTGAAAACCACACACAAGAAAGATTGAACTGTATTGATGATGAATCAGCTCTTGTGATTTAAATACAACATAAATTCCCTTAACCTTCAAAGAGTTTGTCTAACTGTGCTTGCTCCACTGCTAGGATTGTTTGGTTGGAATCATTTTTAGTAATTACTTTTTTTCCGCGTAGTTTTTGTTTAAATTATAAACTATATTAGCAGTATTTGGCGCTGCTACGCCTTGTTTTGAAGTTTCTTGATTTCTTGTTTTATTATTATTTTTTGCTATATTTTTTGTGTTCTTTGTCACTACAATTTTACTGTTGACTGCTACTGCTGCTCCTCCCTTCACAGCACATTAATTTTCACAAATCACTACGCAAATTTTCATAAGTTTTACATCACCGCTTTTTCTTTTCACTATTCAAGCACGTTATTTCGCTTTATTATTGATAGTTTAACAACAATTTGTTTAATAATTTCAATGGTATAGTCTCTTATTTTAAAATAATATTCCTGTAAATCTCACTTTTTTACTTCATTTCCGTAGGAATTTATCAGAATCCAACTTGAGTTGTTATTTAAATGTCAAAGTCGTAATAAAAAATCAAACGTCGTCAAGGTGACAATTAGAAACAGTAATGTTGCCAACACATATTGAAAAATACACTTATTATGTGTTGCCATATGAAGACATTTTTTTTTTGCTAAACTGAATTTTACGTTGTCGTAATTCAGATCCGGGTGGAGAAAGAGTTCTCGCGTCATTGCCATTATCCCTTAAGGGCAATCAGGCCGTCCCTTTTCGCTTCCTTCGAGAGTTTTGCGGCTCACTCTCGCATTGGATAATGTTTGGCGTCGTCTAACTGTACCGCGTTACAGTTTCTTCGAAGTTTGCATTGTCAACATGCAATTGGTTTTCATAACCTAACTTTTTAATACAAGATTTAATGTTCCAGCGTCCTATATGAAGATATAGGTCGACTGGAAACAAAAATCAACGTGGGATAACCTGGCAATTTGAGAGTTTTTAACTCCGCCAACCAAACTTAAATTTAAAAAAAAAATTTTACGTTTAATTTATTTATATTTAAATAATTTTATATCCTTCAACATGAGCACACAAATTATACTTTGTGACCATGAGCGATAAGGGTATATATAAGTTTGTCATATATATAGCCATATATGGCCGTGTCTGTCTCTGTGTTGAATACAACTATCCGATGTCTACAAACTTAATTGATACACCGATATATTGATATAGTCCTGGATTGGTTGCTATTTAAAATCGGTTATTGTCCTATATCCGGATTACTAATTCATTAACATATGCAATGTGAATACATATTCTGGTGTTCTGTAATTCGAATCCAATTGATTTACTACTTTTACTTTCGAGTAAAAAAACTTGTTTCAATGTATAAAATCGTGCGATATAATAAACCATAAAAGGTCCTAGGTTTATTATAGGTTTTTCAAATCACTCGATTTATAGAACAGGGGCGTATACTTTCAATTCATCCGAATTGCTAATGAAATTTCCCAAAAATGATGCTACTGCGATCAAATTTTCCCTATCGTGAATTATTTTTTCAGTCTTCTTTATTTTCATTATTATACCCTTCACCATGAGTGGCAACGTTTGTAATTTCTACATTTTTCATTTGCGAACCCACAACAAGAGGGTATTAACTCAAAATTTCCAGTAGAGGATAAAAACTGTGGTTACATTTTAAGAGAATTTGAAAATCTGAATAAAGCATAGTATGTATATTTAAAAATATAATTATGTACATTGTTTTTCATTTAAATTTTTCCAATTATTGCAAAAAAATCTGTTTTTTGAGTTAATACCATTTTTCTGAAAAAATGTGAACAATTTTATTATAAAAAGAGTCACATTTCGAATTAAAATCATAAAGTAAAACCAATCTTATCAACAAAACATTATCAACTCAAAATACAACCAAATATAAATAAAACAATTTGCTTATTTTTAACTAGAATAAAGGCTCAACTCAAAACAATACCTTGTTTATGAAAATATACGATGCATTTATATTTCAACTTTTATATTAACTTAAAATAATACTTTTTTATTGTATAAAAGTATAGCCACTACATTATCACGAAAATGGTCTCAAATGTTATTTTCGAGATGAAAGAGTAATCGGAATACGTTGAAATTTTTACAGTTGATAGATATTGATGTTGTTAGTAGATTTCTTGAAAAAAGTGAAATTTTAAAAATTTTCAGGTAATACCCTCTTGTTGATCAAGTGCGATATATTCTGGATCGTTATAGATAGCGGAGTCGATATAGCCATGTCCATCTGTATGTTGAAATCAACTTTCCGTAGCCCCTAATTAATTTAAAAAAACGATTGATACATCAATACAGTGCAACTTCGACAATCCGAACACATATAGTTTTGGGCACGTTCGGATTATCGGGTTGTCCGGACTATAGAAGTGAACATTATTAAAATAATCTCATTGAATTAGATACATAGATATGTATGTATGTACCATGATTTATTAAAAAACATTAAATTATTACATCGGCAACCTGCCTAATAGTATTTCCATCATCAAGACTTTGTAAAACATCACAATTTTCCTAGTTTTAGTTAGTGTTTTATGTTTTCGTTGTTTATTTAAAGACATGGCACTTGGTATGAAAGTAGATAAACATGCTTGCGAAAGAATGAACCGAAACTGAAGTAATGATAGTGCAAAATGTATATAAAAGTATGAATAACAAAACATGCGAGTTAAAAACGGGAAACCCCCGGAATTTAATTTTTTTCTTACATAAAAAAAATTTGTCCGGATTGTAGAGGTAAAAATTTGAAGTTGTCCGAAATGTAGAAGAAGCGTCCGAATTATTGGAGAGTCCGGACTGTCGAAGTTGTACTGTATATCGGCTCGGTTGCTATTTAAATAATCACCCTTATCGTGGTTGGCGTAAACGTCATACGCCTACAAGTTTCGTACTAGATTAAATATAAAAAGCAAACTGGTTCTTTAATCTAGTACGAAACTGTCGTAGGCGTAAGACGTTTACGCCAACCACGATAAGGGTGAATTTCTAATGATAGATAAGTCCATTGCAATGATGTACATAAGGTTCTATAGTAAGTTGAACCTACAATGGTTCAAAATCGGGAAAAATATGTTTTAACCCGAATTTTTTTTCACTACAAATTTAAATAACTTTATTTTTTTAGAAAAATTTTAAACAAAAAAAAAAAAATTTTGAACAAAAAATTTTAAAACAATTTTGAAATTTGAAAATAGGATCTATTCAACAAATTGAAATTGAGGATGTAAGAAAATCTGTCCATATTTGGAAAATTTGCAAAGTATTGAAAAGAAACAGTTACTTTTTTTTGTTAACCTTGTTATAGAAACGGAATAGAAAAAGGCAATGTTGGTTTAAATACATTTATTAAACTGCAAACGATCTTACAATGTAAAGTCGTTAGTTCAAAGATATACAGAGTTGCAAAATCATAGTAATATATAAAGTAGCATAACAAGTATGCAAAATAAAGTGCAGGAGAAATACAGTGTATCGTACAAATATTCTCTTCATTCTCAACAGGCAACATATTGTTACGTTTTAACCTTTTCAAAACGTTGGTTTATTTCCTTTAAATAAACCGGATACTTTTTATTGCAAATAAAGACCGTTTAGTAGTTTGAAAATTGTAACAACTCTTTATTTATTTAAAATGTACAACAACAGAATTAAATAGTCACTCAATGTTTTTTATATACGTTTATAAATTCGCAGAAATACAGACACACTTTATAATGTACACGAATTCACTTAAAAAACACAGCACACTTTAAGGCACTCAGTTGATGTTTATTCGAAAAGCGTCTCTGATCAACTCACTCACGACTGCAACCTCTGCCACTATTTATAACACTGCCATCTGCACTCTAGATTTCTCTTTAACTGTCTAGAGCTTTCTAATACATACGTCATCTGTGGTGTACTTTCTACAATGTTCTTTAACTGAATATTCGAATTCGAATATACGGTCGCAGCAAACAGCGTTGCCAACTTACGATCAATGGTCAACTGAAAGCTTTTATTCAATGTTAATAATGCCCACAGATATGTTAAAGTTTGGGCACTGCTATTTGAAAGCATTATGCAACTTTAAATCAGCCGTTAAAATTGTTATATTTGAATTCAAGTACAATTTCGTAACAATATTAATATCGTCAACCCATCTTGATTAATAAAAATCCTCTCTCTGTGTAAATAATTAATAAACATTCATTTAAAATTGATCCAGAAGTACATATTCATATATTTTTGTAATAAAAAAAAATTTATATTTAAAATTTTTCGGATAATATACAAAATGTTTCAAAATATTTGAAACGAAACTTAATTATGATTAATTCAAACTAAAAAAATAAAACAAATATCGATGCCTTAATATAAAAAGGCCCTAGTCCAGATTTTCGTTTATTTTGATAAATGGTCCGATCATATATCACAATTAGCCCAAACAGTTTTTTCACCACGAGTTAGGGCTTTTTTATATTAAGGCATCGATATTAAGAAAATCAGTAACTTAAGTATTTAATAAAACTAATTAAAAATAATAGGTTACGTTGCCGACATTGCAGCCGGGAGGTAAAAATTGATTGCGCTGGAGATCATAACAATTGGTATATCGTCATAGTTTTGCGTTATTACTGGAGTCGTACTCATAAAATTCCCCGGTACTTGAAATTATTGGTATATGCTGAAGTGCTTGAATATGTACTATTGTTTGTGGGTTGAGGTGTTGATGTTGTGGCATGTAAAAATTCACGTTTTTATTGACTTTTGGCGTAGAACTTAAAATGTTGGCATGATTTGAAGATACATTGGTGTAGTTGTTGATAAATGCTCCTAAATTATTGTTGCCATAGGGATCGGTTACAAATGTTGAGTTTGGAAATGATTCCGATGTTGATGTTAACGGTTGGAGAAAAACTTGTTGCATAGGTAGACAATTTGGTTGCATTGACGTTGATGATGATGTTGTTGGCTGCATCAGTTTACTTAATGATGCACATTTTAGTTTTGGCATTTCTTTAGGCGGCTGTAGTTTGTCATCTCTAAGGGATTCTTGAATAACTACATCATTATCTTCAAGCAGAATTACATCGTCATCATTGTCAGTATTAGACACATCTATGGGTTCGTCTTTAATATTTAACGGCAGTTGATCACCAATCGAAATTTGTACTTGAAACTCATTTAAGGATATTACACTTAAGTCATTCGGAGATGACAACTCACAGCGTACCTTAAGCTTATCTGAAGGATGTAACTGTTGAAAATGTGACTTTACATCTTTCAACGATTTAAAATGGAAACTCGGGCACTTTTCGCAATAGTAGTTGAATGAAAATTTATGATAACGTTTCAAATGTAAACTGAACACATCACCGTTCATATTCTTCTCGGGGCAACAGAAACAATTTTTCATTGTTGAGAATGTCAGATGGTTATCGGAGAACACTATATAGATTTTAATAAACAACATCTGGTTGATCTTGAACAGCTCTATTACTGGAACATCACGTGCTGAATGCTGCCCGGTTATATGAGTGCACATTTTGGAACGACTCGATGTGCTTAACGAACAAGCTGCGCATATGCAAATGAATTCGCTATGCAATTTGATGTGATTAATGATTTCATCGAAACTGCTGTGGATCTTTATGGTATATTTACATCTGGAACAAATAAATTTTGTGCCTTCAGTGACGTGTGAGGTGCGCAAGTGATGGAAAAGACTGTCTTCTCTGAGAGTACGAAATGCACAGTCTTTCATTAAACAGTTTCGAAGCACTTTTCGGTTGTAAAGCTGTGGCAAATAATCGTCTATCCACACAGTGTTATCCGGTACTGGCCATTGATGTTTTAACTTTTGGATTTCGCTAGATTCCAAGTCTTTCAAACGACTATCCAATGTGACCAAGAATTCAGCAATGAAATTGTTGCGCTCTTTGCATAAATCGCTTTGTATCATAATCGAGTACGAGTAGCAGAGATTGAAACGTATTTGCTCGTAACGCATTGTGCCCCCCAACTCAGCATGCTTCTCGGCAAAATGTTGTTTGGCCAATGTTTCGTTGGGACATGTTGTCGGACAATGGAAACAAATAAACGTATGACGTTTGTGTTCCTCAAAATGCAACGAAAACTGTTCCAAAGATAGCGATCTTAGTGCTGGACAGTGCGGACATTGACATTCCAAACTATGATGACGGACTTTCATGTGTCTCAGCCACAAATCAAAAATGGAAAAGAAGCCACCGCATGTTGATTCAGGACAACGATAAAGTTTGTCTGGTGCTACACCCGTATGTGCAGTTAACTTTCGCAATCGCGCTCTAATGGTTTCCTCATTCATTTCCAACAGCTGTTCAAGATCTGGCTTAATATCCACGATATCCAGTGATAGGTTTTCTGCATTGCTGTCGCTCTTAGCAGCTTCCTCATAGGCCACCGATTCAGATAGACAGACAATATCTGAACTACGTATCACATCCTAATTTTATTCCGGAATATAAAATGTTCAATTAAAATTTAATATTGAATAAGAAAAACTGTTTTTTTTTTCTTTGGTATTTACCTCAATTCTGCTGTTACATTGTGTATTGTGATCGTAAACGCGCGGCAGTTTGTCAGGATGTTTAGTGGCTATATGCATTCGTATTTCATGCTTGTTCGCAACTGTTAGGGGACAATAGATGCAAGAGTAGATTTTTAAATCATCGGCGTCATGCACCTTGTGCTCACTATTGAGATGGTTTATCAAGAAATGGGTATGATAGAAACCAGCATTACAAACTGAAATGAAATGGTAAAATAAAATGATATAGATAGACATCAGTGCTGTTTAAAATCAAGATGATATATTTCGGCTGAGTGGACTTTTTATACCCTTCACCATGAGTGGCAAGGGTATTTCTTGATAAACATACATATATGTAAGTTTGTCATTCCGTTTGTAATTTCTACATTTTCATTTGCGATCCCACAAAGTACATATATTCTGGATCGTTATAGATAGCGAAGTCGACATAGCCATGTCCGTCTGTATGTTGAAATCAAATTTCCGTAGCCCCCAAATAACTTACATACATGGTTCATCGGTTCATAAATGGCTGAGATAGGTATAAGGAAAAACCCGGGATAACCTCGATATTTGGCCTATTTTTGATCTACATATATCTGGATTACTAAGTCATTAACAATATGTAAATACAATGACAATGGGTTAAAATCCGGAAAAATATTTTTTAATCCGAATTTTTTTTTCACCAAAAATTTATTTTTTTCAAAAAATTTAAAAAAAAAAATTGCAAAAAACTTTTTTAAAATAAATTAAAAAATAATTTCGAAAATAAAAAAAAATATTCAAAAAAATTTAAAAAAATAAAATTTTAAGAATTAAAAAAATTTGTAAAAAACTTTTTTTAAAAAAATTTCAAATTTTGTTTACCTAAAAATATTTTTTATTTTAAAGTATAATATGGTGAAGTGTATATAAGATTCGGCACAGTCGATTATATTGATATTAATAAAGCAAATCAAAACAATAAGCTTCTGTGCCGAATTGATTATTTTATTTTTCAGCTGTTTGTGCTCAGTTAAACCTAGATTATATGTACAGTGGTGGCCACCAATTTAATACAAATACTTTTTTCATCAACTGAATTTTAAGTGCGTTAGAGCCAAAATAAAAGGACCTCTAAGTGTATGCAATTTATTATTAATGTTTCTAGTTTCTCAAAAATTTTTGGAAAAATCGGTAAAACATATATGGACAAATATATGTGGAAATACGTTGACCCACCTCAGCGAACATCCGCTGTTAATAACATGATATGACCGAAACTAATGGAACTAAAAATACGAAATTTGGTACAAATATTTTATAATAATAAAAATATAATGATATAAATTTGAGAAAATATGTTTATTTAAAAAAAAAAATGTTGGTCAAGTTGTAGAAAAATCTTATGAGTTCGTGGTGAATATGTATGAATTGATACAGTCGAATAAAACACACTTGTGTGTTAAAACAGTCCTCATGCATACATATTTGTGGAAATATTTGACAATTACATGGAATTTAGCAAACAATTTTTGTCTTAATTACCTGGCCGCCACTGTATACTAAATAAACAATAAGTGAGAAACACAATTATTAGTTTAATCTGGGTATAAACGAAGAACATAGATTATATTTATCCAAGAAACTAGCTCTAAAATGAATTATCTCATTAAACCTTAAACCTACATGGGCCCTCGGAATAGGGATATCAAAGGAAAGTGGCTGATGAGTTTGCGAAGGTCGAAATGAACCAATTACATAATGGAAACATATACGAATCCGAATATTTTTTCACAGAGAAAATATACTGATAGCTACATGAACTATGCCTACCGGGAGTTTTTTCCCATTGAATTTGAATAGGAAAAATGGGAAAGGGAAAAAGCTCCCGGGGAATTATAATTCAAAATTGGTGCTGATTAAATACTTACCAGTGCAAACTAATTTGAAAATGTTTTTTACGATTTGATCATTCATGTCCAACCGCTTCAGTTTGTTGCTGTCCTGCAAATCGTCACTGGAACATTTATAAATTTTACACGAGTTTTGAGCAGTGTTATGGTGCAATTGCTGATGAACGTTTACGTTCGAGGCATCACAGCTGCGATAACAACACATGGAACATTGATAAATCAAATGGGCATGCTGACTGCCTACATGTTCGACCAATTGTAAGGGGCTCATTGGCATTTCCATGGGTAAATCACAATACGGACACTGAAGAGACTCAATGGTTTTCAAATCTACCGATGAGTGATCAGTTAAATGTGTGCACAAATCTTCAGAGCTGTCTGTCGAATAATAGCAATCATCTATCATGCATTTGTACAGTCCCAAATAGTTGACATTTTGAGGATAGCTGCGATACTTTTCATAGATGCCAGACTGATTTCTTGCGACAGGCGGTGTAATGGGTTTAGTCTCTTGCGTTTTGGAACATGACGGCCTGGGTGGTGTTATTAATAGGCTTTCTTCCAATTCCATGAGTTCTGTTTTTATAATCATTGGTAGATGTCGTCTATCTGGCGGTGGTGGCTGTGTGATACGGTTAGTAACAGCATTTGGAGAACCCTTTAAATGGTTACCGAAACAGTGTATAACTGTCATGGGTGGTGGTGTGTTTAAAGTTGGGGCGGGTCCTTCGTGCAATTGTTTCAATTGCTCTTCTAATGAATATTTGCCATCATCTAAAAATTCTTCCTCTACACAAGGCTCATTAGTTACGGGTATGTCATCATCATCAACTTTGAAATTTAAAACACATGTTGTAGCCTGCAATTCTTCCCCAGGAAGCTGTACACTGTTGAGTTCTAATCCATTTGAACTGCTACTACATGCCGTTGTTGTGCTATTACTACTATTACTGTCCGCAGTTGTTGTTTCTTTTTGTACTGCAGGTGGTGGTGTCGGTGGTGAAGTCCTTTCAACTCTATCAACAGTTGTCTCCTTTTGTACTGGTGCTGCAGTGGTGGGTGTCGGTGGTTTATTAAATTCATTTGCATCGGGCCCATCACTCATGGCCGCCAATATATATTTCTGTACATTACTGGGAATAGCTTTGGAACTATGATGATGTTCTCTCAAGTGTTTCAAAACATTGGCTTCGTTCAGTTGCACGAAATTACAGATGGTGCAGTAGTGCAGATAAATACATTGGGCATTGGGTGGATAACGATACAAAATGTTAATGGTGGAGTTGCGACATGTTTTCGAATGTAAAATGTGAGACTGTATATCAGGTCTGTAGGGCTTCGTTAGGTTACAGTGGGAACATTGAAAAGCATACTCTCCTGTATGTGCGGAATAATGATGGTATAGATTTATGAATTGATCTACAAGTTTGTCTTTGCAGAAGGGACAATCGATCTCATAGCGATCAAAACGATAGTTTTTCATTTTGGGCAGTAACTTGGCGAAAGGTGTATTAATTGATAATTCATCCAGTTCGGACCAATCCAATCTGGACACATATGATTCAGTTTTGTGTCTGCCTATGTAGTGGTTGGTCAAATCCGACGGTTTTGATCGGCACAGAGTGCAGAAAGATGTATTGCGTTCTGTCATTTGACAATCATTGTTGTATTTTTTGAGTTTTGACAGCTTTTGGGCGGGTTCAACCGGGTTTGTAATTCGCTCACAGTTTTTCTTTAATCTGGAACATTGATCGGTTTCTTCTCTACGTCTTTTTGTGTGTTTTCTAATAAACTCAGGCGATATACGCTGCAATTTAATAACTGGTTGTTTTAAGGTCACACTTTCTTTAGAGGATGATATAACATCCTCCGATGAGCATGATGCACTGTCATCGTCTACAATTCGTAAAATCTTTGCTCTTCTTGTTGTCTTTATGACCTCATCAATTGTTTTTCTACGTTTTGGAAAAGATCTCATAAAATCTTGAGACAAACTTTCGGAGAAAGAATTGTGGTTATCGATTGAAAGTCGTTTAGGGTCAACAGTTGATTGGTTGCGATTGCTGCTGATCTTTTTTTGGCTCGTATCAGAATCTGAACAATCCGAGGATTGTTGCCCTAATTGCTCCGATATGGCAGAAAGAGCGTGTATACTGGATCTTCGCCTAAGTCCGATGTGTCTAGGCGTAACCTCTACTTCTGCGGAATGTGTTGAATTTGTGTCACTGTCGTCTGCACCATTCATCGTAGTTTTTTGACGCTTTTCGTTAGATTTTCGAAATGAATTCTGGTCAACGGTGGGAATATAATCATGAAGCTGATCAAATCCTTTAAAGGTACATTTCAATTCACTGTAAACTCGGTTGAGTTTCTGATCTACGTTGTTAGCTTTACTCTGGGTTGTATCTGCCATCTTAGTATTATTATTATTACTAAACTTTGTTTGTGTGTACACCTTTTTTATAGTAATCGTTTTACTTTTTTTCTCCTTGCCATCAACATTATTTTCCACAGTGGCTGTCGTGGCGTTTTGCTTTTCCTGCTCCACATTAGTCGTTTTATTGCCGCCAACACCAGAGTTCTTGGGTAAATTCTTTTGTTGGCTCCACATTGTAGTTAACTGGTCCTGACATGGTGTTAAAGTGGACAACATTTGAGAACGTATTTCTTCGTTCTTCTTTTTTAACAATTCCTGCTTCTCCCGTTCCAGTTTGGCCTTACGTTCTTGTTCTCTTTGTCTTTCCAGTTGCAATTTTTGCTCTTGCTGTCTTCGTTTGTACTCGCCATAAGTAATACTATTCGATGATGACGATGCCGCAGCATCAGTTGTCTTGCGAAAATGGTTTGATGTTGTTGCAGTGTTATTAGCACTAGCCATATTATTATTATTGTGGGGATGTTTTGAGCTGTTTTGAAAGTTGGCTCGCTGTTGAGGTTGTTGAAATTTTTGCGATTGACATATTTGCATTATACTGGCGGCAGTTTCCGAGTTTAATACATTATAAGTAAACAAGGGTGAATTTTGTATGGCCTGTAGTTGTTTTATAATGCGTGGATCGTTAATATTTACTTTTGGTCGGGGAGGTGGTGCTGTGCCTGGCATATTTACAAAATTACCATTCTGTGTATAATGTGGTGCTAAGGGAGGAGCTATATATTGAGAATGTTGGGCAGGATAATAAACATTTTGTGGATATTGTGGGGATTGTTCATGTTGTATGTGATGTGCAGGAGGTGTTGGCAAATTATTACTAATTGGTGGAGGAGCTGGGGGAGGCGTCTCAGTAGGCGTTTGCAGTTGAGAATTGTTTTCAAGTGGATTTGTTTTTGAAGAGGTAGTGTTCATCTGTTTGACGTATGACAAAGCTGCATAAAATGTATCCATATCAAAATCTTTATTATTCGAAATGTCTTCAAGTAGTTTGCATATTTGGTCTTGGTTTAGATTTTGTGTCTTGTTTGTGTCCGTTGGTTGTATGGAATTCTCCTTATCACTGCTTCCGTCTGATGTTTGTTTTTCGAGCACAATGGTAGTGGTTTTAGTTGGAGTGGCATCACTTGTTTCATTACAGTCATTCAATTCTTCCATTAACTCATTCATATCCAACGAAACTGAGTCAATGGAATTGCACAAAAATTCTACTTTCTTATTACTATTGGAATTTCGCTCTTCACTTATATTATCATCTACTTTCACAATAGTGACCTCTTCATCTACAGCCTCTTTGTTACGTGCAGCCTTTATAGCTGCCGCCTTGGACGTAGTAGGACGTTCATCATCACTACAAAACTCACCATCACTACACGAATCCAAAGAAATAATTTCTATGGTTTTTTTAGCACAGAACTTTTTGTTATTATTTTCAATACTTTGCACTTCAACTTCATCATCTTTAAAATTAGCCATTTCCATTGTATTCTGGTTATTTTCCAGATCTGTCACATCGATTACTTCATCTTGAAAATCTGTACGTCTTTTAAATAATACATCTGAGGTTGTGCGTCTTTCAAAAATTTTCTCTTCAGCCGGTTCGCTATTGTTTTCACTTATATCACGGAAATCTTTTTCCTGATACGTATAATTTATGGGTTCGTGCACCAAACTCTTCATCTTAATGTCATCTTCAGCTATTTTATCAATCCTACATAATATGTCATAGGATATCTCATCTAAATCAGCATCTCCTTTAACTATCACTTTATCTGGTAGAATATTTGATTTGCTGCTTGAATTTGTATCTACTTTCTTCTCGACTTTGTTCACATAATCAATGCTAACGATTTCCAAATCATCGTCACTATCTTCAACTAAATAGATACATATGATTAGTAAACTACATACATATGTACATACGTATGTTTACGGATATTTTATCATTTGTACAGCCTTACCTTTCGTTGTTTTGGAATACTTTTCATCATTTGTTTTACGCCTTTCCTTTGATGCACTTGGCTTTCCTGTCGTCCTATTATTATCTTCTTTTTTCTTATTGACTTCTTGTGCTTCATCTTCTTCCTCGTCGGAGCATAAATTTACATATTCTTTGAAATACAGTGGTGCAAAAATATTTGATATATTTTCGGGTATTTGCTGTAACATTAGAAAATTAAAATTACTTTATAATTTTTTTCTCAAATAATTTAAATGTGTAAACACGCAATTCAATTTAGCGCCAGTACGAGATGAAAACATTTTCAAAAACAAAACAGATTTGATTTTCTAACGTTGCCACAACAGGTGATATAATTTTTGCGTTTTGTGGGCAAAAAAAGAAAAAAAAAATGGCCCATATTCATAATAAAAACAAGAGTGCTATATTCGGCTATGCCGAATCTTATATACCCTTCACCTTTGTTGTGGATGCATTATTATTTTTATAATTAGTATATATGTATGTACATCAGCGTTGCCACTCATAAAATATTTTTCCTACCAAATTTCTAATTAAAAACTACCAAAACCTACCAAATTTAAAATATTTTAGAAATGCTATATGGATTCGTTTCAAAATTAATAGTTATCTTAAAATTATATTATTGCTGCTATAAAATTACCCAGAGGAAGAAAGTTATTTAATAACACTACAATCATAAATATGTTAAAATCGTTCAGTTTTCGATTTAACGATGTCCTTTCGTACGTCTGTCTGGCTGACTGTCCATGTATTTCACATAGCCCCCATAAATGTCCTCCAGAAATAAGACATTATCCGTTATAAATGCTTGATTTATATAGATATTAAATAACATTTTTACAAATAAATTACTAAAGCTGCCCACACACGGAATGATTTGTTCGCCTGATTTGTGATAGTAAATTTTAAATTACTTGTGATTTTGTGCGCGCACAGCCCCATTAACAAGTCGAACACGAACAAATCGCACTCACAAATCACCCGTGTGTGGGCAGCTTTAGTAATTCGGGTGTCAATCGCCGACCAAGTGTAATCACACTGGAGGTTCCTGGCAAAAGGTGACATCCGAAATGAATGGTGTACACGATGATGTTAAAAAGTAGGGCTGCCATCATTAAGACACAGCAGACCATAGCCATTAATAGTGGATTCAAGAATCAAAACTTTAGAGTTCTCCATTCCAATCCGCCACAGAGGTGATTTGTCATTAAAATCCCCACAAACAATCGTAAGTCCTCTTGCCCGCATCCAGATAGTTCATACTGCTGTTAACTTTTTCTCTTAAAGAATATTAAAATTTCCTAACTGAATTCATATCCAGTTGTTCGTTAGATTTATCTGTTAGAAAAGCCGTAGCTTCCTGAGAAGTTCATAATAAATAAATCCATGGCCATGTTATGGTTGTCAGAATTACCATAAGTAAAGGTAGAATCCTGCGAACCCTGATGAATATTCAATTCGCCTAATTTAGGGAAATTATAGAACATCGAAAACTCATGATCCCTTAGTATATCTCGGTGTTTACGATTCTGCTCACGTGCCTTGATATTCTCCCTCTCCATATTAACATTAGCTCTTACTACCTTTGAATAAGGTAAAACCTTGTGTATATCCCTTACAGCATCCTGGTTGTTATCAGGCGTTCTCACCTCAGAATTCCTATTTAATTGTTCATCAACATCCAATATAGAGAATCTGTTACTAAAAGTGCTGGTGAATGGCAAAAGCCTTAGCACGAGCTGGGCATGATTTATCAGTGGGGGAGTGGTTTCCCTTGCGGTTTACGCAAGTCGTCACAATTCGTACCCCTGACAAAAAAGCGATCAACGACTCACTGTATAAATGATGTCATCAACACGGTGCAACTTAGTCTTACTAATAATATGGTAAAATGATTTAAAGTTGTTTTTAAAAAGAATCGACTTTACTGTTGTACTATGATTATGGGCCAATATTGTTATTACTGCTTTAAATCAAATATTTGGAAATGAAGACAAGATACTTATACATATTCGAATCTAATATAACCTTCAGCTAAACCTTAATCTTTTTACATATTTGATAATAACTGGCTTCAAAAAATTACTAATAATACTCTTTAAATGTGATTTTTTTTAAATTGTAAGTTTATCTTTAAATTAAAAAAAATTCTGCATGAGATGTGTATTAATTTAATTTATTAACAGAGACACCAACCCCCTTCCTTTTCTACAGCTTTCATAGGAACGAAACCAACTGTATTTTACTGTTCGCCTAATAAAGTCTAGTTTCTGTCATGCTAGTTAAATCCGGTTTAACTAGTTGTTAAGTTTTCATTAAATGTATTTGTTTTTTTCTTCAACTTACCACATTATTTTCAATTAGCAAATTTTTGTACTGTGTTATAATGGACTGTTCAATTTTATTCAAGGCAGTTGCAGGATATCTAGAAAATAATTTTTATTTAAAAAAGTTATGAAACTTTTAAATAAAATACAGACAGACATACTTTGTTTTTCTCAATACAATCCATTTCCTAATATGTGTAAATTTTGTATATTTTTTTCCATCTATTTTTAAAACAAAATCAATAAAAGGTACATATTTTTGCAGAGATTCCATTTTTTCCTGAGTTTGTTGCTCCATTTTATATCTGAAAAGAAAATGAAATATTGAAATTAGATTAAACCTACCCATTGAAAATGATTGAAAGCTAACGCTAATTTGGATTACTTCTGTAATAGTATTTTAGCGGTAATGCGGTGATAAAAGAAGGTACCATGAAATAACTCCCAATGAAATAATTCCCATCAAGGCCGTATAATATTTCAGAAAGCCGATTTTCATTTCGCACCAGATTAAGAAATCGTTGCAAACTGACAAAGGCCGACGATGTAAAAAGAATCTTTTCTGAGCGAAGCCGGTTTTTGATACACCCCAGAGGAGAAAACCTTTGCGTCCGGCCGAAGGCCGTCAATGCAAAAAACTTTTCTGAGTGAAGCCAGTTTTTTGATATTTATGGGTTCTGCTTTTGCAAAGTAGATAGAACCCAACAAAAATTAAATAACTTCCAATACAGTGAAATAACTCCTAATTCCCAAAATAAAATTAAATAAAACCTAACAAAAATTTCATTCGGAGTTATTGCATTATGAAATAACTCCCAACAAAAAATTATGAAATAACTCCCTATGCGTTAGGAGTTATTTCATAATGAAATAAGTCCCTATGCGTTAGGAGTTATTTCATAATGAAATAAGTCCTAAGTTGTATGAAAAATTTGTTCGGTCCAACTTACATACAGTGTTGCAAAAAATAATAGGAACGAATGCTTTTTTTTCAAACTTTGAATGTATGTCAGTCAAATTTAGTTTTGTTTAAAAAAAATGTATATGCAGTTTTGTTTATCAGACATACAGCATAAGAAAAAACATAATAATTCCTATTTTCATTTATATTTTAATACATTATATGACTAAAAATGTATTCAGTCAATATTTTTACTGGAAAAAATAATAGAAACGCGTAAAAGGATTCAACTTTTCGAGGCACATCTTTATATTTTTTGTTAAAAAACTATCTTATCTTAATATTTAGTTGCACTACCTTTGTTTTTCACAACTTTATTGCATCTGCGGCTCATGGAATCAACAAATTTCTATGCAAACGTCCTTGTCAATGTCAAATCACTCTTCCTGGATTTGTCCAGGATGCATATTTCGTTCTTTATCCAATATACTGGACCGACACCAGAAGAGGAGAAACTGCCCCATATCATGATGGATCCACCGCCATCATGATATGGGGTGTTTACGTTCTTCTTGGGCTGTGGTCATACGAAACAAAGATAAATTTGTTTGGATCCGATGGTAAATATTATGTTAGGCGCCCAGACAATAAAGCATATTATCCAAAATACACCAAGAAGACCGTAAAACAAGGCGGTGGATCCATCATGATATGGGGCTGTTTCTCCTCTTCTGGTTTCGGTACAGTATATTGGATAAAGAACGAAATATGCATCCAGGACTACGTAAATATATTGCAAAGCTTAATGCTTCCATTTTCTGAGGAAGGGATTCCCTTCAGATGGGAGTTTCAGAAGGACAATAGTCAGAAGCACTCTTCAAAATTGGCAAAATACTGGTTTGCTGTCAACAAAGTACCTCTTATGGAATAGCCTTCGCAGATGCAATAAAGTTGTGAAAAACAAAGGTAGAGCAACTAAATATTAAGATAAGATAGTTTTTTAACAAAAAATATAAAGATGTGCCTCGAAAAGTTAAATCCTTTTATGCGTTTCTATTATTTTTTCCAGTAAAAATATTGACTCAATACATTGTTAGTCATATAATGTATTAAAATATAAATGAAAATAGGAATTATTATGTTTTTTCTTATGCTGTATGACTGATAAACAAAACAGCATATACATTTTTTTAAACAAAACTAAATTTGACTAACATACTTAAAAAGTTTGAAAAAAAGCATTCGTTCCTATTATTTTTTCCAACACTGTATATGTACAGTCCAACTTACATATACATATGTATATCGTTGCAATGGACTTTGAAATATCTATCATTGGATATCCATATTGTTAATGACTTAGTAATCCAAAATAGGCCAAATATCGAGGTGGGGGTCGCAAATGAAAAATGTAGAAATTACAAACGGAATGACAAACTGTATACCCTTAGTAATCCAGATATAGATCAAAAATAGGCCAAATATCGAGGTTATCCCGGTTTTTTCCTTATATCTCAGTCATTTATGGACCGATGAATCATGTATGTAAGTTATTTGGGGGCTACGGAAAGTTGATTTCAACACGCAGACGACATAGCTATATCGACTCCGCTATCTATAACGATCCAGAATATATATACTTTGTGGGGTCGCAAATGAAAAATGTAGAAATTACAAACGGAATGACAAACTGATATATACCCTTGCCACCAGGAAAATAATAATTATTCTTGAAATTTCTAAGGAAAAAAGCCATCACAGGATAATATCGGAGAGTCAAGTCAAGCATACCATTTTGATTGTTTTCAACTATATTTTCATAAAATTACATGCTTTTTAAATTCTTGATTTTTATTTTTTTTTTTGTCAGAAATAATTGTTATTTTTTGATTTTTATTTTTTTTTGTCAGATATATTTGTCAGACTTTGGCCCGTTTTCTCAATGTATCGACAAACTGCCTGTTACTAAATGTCGACATAAATTTATTAGGCCGATAAACTGTCCGTTAACAATTTTGTTTTTCTCAATATACCGACAAAAAAGATTATTTTCAGTTGGCAATACCTTTCAAAATATATGTGAAAGTTTGGAACCCTGCCTTCAATTGACAACATGTTTACATAAATCAGCTGTTTAACGTGGCCATCGACAGCCGGAATCTTTTGAAATATTCATTATCCTCCATGTCTGCCAGATAGTTAGGCCTGGCATGATAAAAATTTTCAGCATTCACTTGGAACTCGTGTTCTTCGTGTTCATCCTCCATCAAATTAATGTTAATTCCTCTATTAAACTTTTTTTTATAAAATCTATTTAATTTCGTTTACAAAAACACAAACACATACAAACTATGAACAGCAGTCAGCTGATTGAATTTATCTGTACGATAAATAAATAATTGGCAGATGAGGTCGGGTTAGCTTTGCGACAGAATAGAAGCAAATGAGACATTGAGAAAACCAAATTTCTTTAATCTGCAGTTTTTCGTTGGGAAAAAAGATAATCACCTAATGAGAAAACGGCCCTTTGATTTTTATACCCTTCACCACGAGTGGCAAGGGTATATATAAGTTTGTCATACCGTTTGTAATTTCTACATTTTTCATTTGCGACCCCACAAAGTATATATATTCTGGATCGTTATAGATAGCGAAGTTGATATCGCCATGTCCGTCTATTCGGCTGTATGTTAAAATCAACTTTTCGTAGCCCCCAAATAACTTACAAACATGATTGATACATCAATATATCGGGAATTCTTCGGGCTCGGTTGCCATTTAAAATCGGCCCACAAATGGCTGAGATAACGGCACAACCTCGATTTTGACCTATTTTTGATCTATATCTGGATTACTAAGTCATTAACAATATGGATATCCAATGATAGATATTTCAAAGTCCATTACAACGATGTAGATAAGGATATAGTAAGTTGAAAAAAAAATTTATGACAAAAAAATTTTTCTGGTAAAAAAAAAATTTATGACAAATTTTTTTGGTAAAAAAAAATTTTTTTGGGAAAAAAAATTGATGACAAAAACATTTTTTGGGTAAAAAAAAATTTATGAACAAAAAAATTTTTTGGTAAAAAAAAAATTCGGGTTAAAAATATTTTTCTCGATTTTGACCCATTGTCAAAGCCTTATATACATACATCGTTGCAATGGACTTTGAAATATCTATCATTAGATATCCATAATGCCTATATTAATGACTTAGTTATCCAGATATAGATCAAAAATAGGCCAAAAATCGAGGTTGTCTCGTTATCTCAGCCATTTGTGGGCCGATTTTCTCGATTTTAAATGGCAACCGAGCCGGAAGAATTCCCGATATATTGATGTATCAATCATGTTTGTAAGTTATTTGGGGGCTACGGAAAGTTGATTTCAACATACAGCCGAATAGACGGACATGGCGATATCGACTTCGCCATCTATAACGATCCAGAATATATATACTTTGTGGGGTCGCAAATGAAAAATGTAGAAATTACAAACGGAATGACAAACTTATATATACCCTTGCCACTCGTGGTGAAGGGTATAAAAATAAAAATCAAAGTCTGACAAAAAAATGGCCCATAATCATAGTCAAACACTAAAGTCGGTTCTTTTTAAAAACAACTTTAAAATAAAAACCTGCTTTTAATTATTTTGCAACTATAGTCAAAATACAGACAAGTGGCACCGCTGAACAGCTTATATAGAAAATTAAAACTAAAACCAAAAAAGGTAAACAATAAAAATAACCGGCACAACTAAAGAAAAAAAGTTTTTTGTGGTGGAAAAATGGAAAAGATAAGATTAATATATTTAGAATATTTTGGTACTAATTTTATAATTTTATAGCTGTTCAATAATTGCAAAATCTCTGCCAAATTCTTGTAACTTATTTTTTTTTACTTTTTGCCGAACTTTTTTACATGGCGAAAAACAGCTGATGCTGTTGTTAAATGAGTTAATAACAGCTTCAGCTTGTTTTATATTTAGTCGACTTTAACGTCAAAAATATACTTTAACTTGTCTATGGTAGACCTAAAGTCCACTCTTAAGTAAAGACGACTTTATTTCTATAAAAATATACTTTATTTCTGACTATGATTATGGGCCAATAAAAATCAAAAACTAACAATTATTTCTGACAAAAAAAAATAAAAATCAAATTCTGACAAAAAAAAAAAAATAAAAATCAAATTCTGACAAAAAAAAAAAAATAAAAATCAAAGTCTGACAAATATTCCTGACAAAAAAAAAATAAAAATCAAAAATAACAATTATTTCCCACAAAAAAAATAAAACTCAGAAAATAACAATTATGTTGTGATTTTTATTATAAATGTCATAATTGTTACGGTCCCTGCTTGCCACTCATGGTGAAGGGTATAAAAAATTGAAATACATATATCTTGCAAACTAGAAGTACTACAGTGAAATCTGCTACAGCAAAAAGTTTGAAGTCATTTATTAAAAAGTATTTCTATTTCAGAAAAGGACACAGGAAAACAGGAGGTTTGGAAATATTTGTTGAGCTGTAAAAGATATAAAATAAATAGTCAATTATTTTTATTTCTTAACATTCTATGAACTATGAATGAAATATTATTCTTTATTCAACATTTAGTTAATGCATAAATATCACAATTATAATTTTTTTTATTAATATTTAGATAAATTGTCAATACTTATCTTAACTTATACTACTATACAAAATAAAAATTTTGAGAAATATTCAAACATTTTGAAAATCATACAGTGAGTTTTCGAGATATTTAACTTTTAAAATTTTCAAGTTTTCAATAAAACTCTATTTTCAGCAACGTGGAATTTAGCTAGATGTTTTAAAAATTGTTTATGGATTTAAAATTAATGGAAGTTAAGCTCTTAGTACCATTTCTTAATTTAATATTCAATAATGTTTGCTGGATTGTATAAGGAATTTGAAAATTAACATTTTAAAGTTTAAATTTCTGGTTGCCAATTTGGCAACAGCTGTAATACCATAATCGACTCATAAGTCATTAATATAGACAATAGGTTATATAATGAAAGATATTTTAAAGACCTTTGCAACAACGTATAAACGCTATAGTAAGTCGGACCTACCATGGGTCAAAATCGGGAAAAATATTTTTTAACCCGATTTTTTTTTACCAAAAAAACTTTGGCATAAAATTAAAAAAAAAAATTTTTTCTCATAAAATTTTTTACTAATAAATTTAAAAAAAATATTTGAAATAAAAATTTAAAAAATATCGAAAATTTTTTTTAATTTTGTTTACCTAAAAGCTTCGCTGCGAAAGGGGTTAATTTTAAAAAATAATCTTTTTTAAATTTTTTTTTTTTTAAGAAATATTTAATGTTTTCCCAAAATGTCTAGGTGTGATAAAGGTGTGATAAAAACTACTGACAATAAACTTAAAAAGCATGTAAATATCTCGAAAACTGAGCGTACGATTTTCAAAATTGTTGTGCCATATTTGTTATCAGCGTGGCCAAATTATATAAAAATATGTTTTGCATGAGTATCCATTTTTGGCTGTTATTTAAATATAATAATCTTAATTAAATTAATTTTCTTATACATATGAATTGTTTTCATATAATTTCCATATTATTTAATACTTGTTTGATAAATAAAAACACCACTCAAGCTTGGGTGTACACAGCGAGTCATCTTTGGTTATTTTATTATATTTTCCATATTATTTAATACTTGTGTGATAAATAAATACCTCTTTTCGGCATTGGTTTCAATCCAGGTACACAGTGACAGCAAATTTCGTGCAATACTTTTTCTTTGTTAATATTGAGAACAAAAATCAATTACTTTGTGAAGACTGCCATAAATTACTGCTGCAACATTTTTTTCTTTTTATTTCTGTTTACTGGAGTTTATTGATTGATTATTTAAGTAACAATATATGCAAATAAAATGAAACATGAGGAAGAGTGTGGAATTGGGGTTAAAATATAAGTGAAATTAGTGCAATATGATATAAAAACCAAAACCATAAAATGTCTGTTTATTGAAATGAAAAACAAGCAAAAAAAAATTAAATAAATGCATGACCTAGCTGTTTTTGGAAGCCTATTTATACAAATTTGAATAAAAAATCCAATATCTTCTAAAATAATCAAAATTACTTCTGTTTAAATCTACTTTTAAGGTTACTAATATTTGTATGTCAATTAAAATTGCACACAAAATCTAAATACTTCTACATTTGTTATTATATACGTATCGCGTATATTTTTTGACAACATAATAGTAACAAAATCTATTTGTCAGAGATATTATTAAATATAAAAAATACTAAAGTAAATATTTGCTATGAAAGTAATTTTGTTCTAGCTAATTTACTTCAAAATATTAAATTTTTAAAAGCATTTTTAATATTTAATACAATTTAATAAATATTTGCGCTAAAAACTTCTGATTTGTAATAAAAACTAGAGAAGGGCTACTACAATACCAGATTCTATGGAATACTACTGTAGCATTTGTAATAGAATTAAGTAGAATTTCGAATAAAATCCTCGCAACAGAATTTGAGAAGCTGGAAAATTACTTTCTTTAAAAAAGGTTGCTTGAAGATGTCACAGACACACGTATCGCAAGATCTCTCCGCAAAGACTTTTGTGAAATAATTGCCTAGTAGAATTTACAAGCCAAATATTTTATGTCACAAGTGTGACTCACCACCAACAAAATAATTCCATTATAAAAATTAGACGTAATTGTCAAAATACAGCATGATTTTCTGCGAAAGCTGTGTGAAAATTGAACCTCCAGATTAGGCCACGTACGCAATAATAGCGCAATTTGGTGTTTATATTAAGTTCTTTTTATAAAAAAAAAATAAAATTACGAAAAGTAGATTGATTGTTCGAATAATCGACTTATAGAACCCTAGTGAAAAGCTTTTTATTTGACAACTATTTTCCCCGACTTTGACCCATTGTAGGTCCTATATACGCCTTTTCAAAGGTCTTTGAAATATTTATCATTAGATATCCATATAGTCTATCTTAATGACTTAGTAATCCAGATATAGATAAAAAAATAGATGTTGTCCTGGTTTTTTCTTTATATCTCAGTCATTTGTGGGCCGATTTTCTTGATTTTAAATAGTAACCGCACCGGGTCTATAGCAGATATATTGATGGAAGAACATGTATGTAATTTATTTGGG
Source organism: Calliphora vicina (assembly GCF_958450345.1). Classification (NCBI taxonomy): domain Eukaryota; kingdom Metazoa; phylum Arthropoda; class Insecta; order Diptera; family Calliphoridae; genus Calliphora; species Calliphora vicina. The sequence continues at coordinate 16,422,167 of NC_088783.1, read as the reverse complement.
GCTACGGAAAGTTGATTTCAACATACAGACGGACATGGATATATCGATTCCGCTGTCTACAATACATTTTTGAAGATAAAAACTACATTTTTAGATAGAAAATGTATTTTTTATTCTAATTATTATATTAAGCTAAAATGTACATATTAATATACAATAGTTTTATTAGATTCTTCCACGATGTTTACACATTTAATTACTACATGGCGTTACAGGTTAACAGTAAATGACAATCAAACTCCCTTGTGAACTTCATGTAGTTCACTGCCGGAGTAATATCAAACAAAATCATATATTTTATAGTAGAGCTTATTCTCCAGCGTAGTTAAAATTATGTTAAGCAATTGCAATAGAATCATCTATTATTCCAAATGTATAAACATTTATCTTTAAAATTCCCTTTTTCAGATATAATGTAAAAATAATACTTTAAAATAGGGTCTTTATTTAAAATAAAAATTTTAAATGTTTTTAAGTAAACAAAATTTATTTATAAAAAAATTTGTTGGTGAAAAAAAATCGGGTTAAAAAATATTTTTCCCAATTTTGAGCCTTTGTAGGTCTGAGTTACTAAGGCCGTATAAACAATTATATTTCTTTGTTTTCAAATTCATATTACGTGGCAACTCTGCAAAGCGAGATGTCAAAATAGAAGAAAAGAACAACGAAGAATAAAAACAAAACAAGTAAAAGAGCTATATTCGGCTGTGCCGAATCTTATATGCCCTTCACCAAATTATACTTCAAAATAAAAATTTTAAATATTTTTAGGTAAACAAAATTTATTTTTTTTGCAGTTTTTTCATTTTGGAAAAAAAAATTTCGAATTGTTTTTTTTTTTTTTTTAAATTTTTTCTATTTTTTTTTAATTTTAGCGAAAAGAAATTTTGGTAAAAAAAAATCGGGTTAAAAAATATTTTTTTCGATTTTGACCCATTGTAGGTCCAAATTACTACGATGGTTTTATGTACATCATTGCAAAGGTCTTTGAAATATCCATCATTAGATATCCTATTTTTTCTCATATATCAGCCATTTGTGGACCGATTTAGCTGATTTTAAATAGCAAACTTCTCGAAAGCATGTCTGACATAATTATTGAAGATTTGGATCCCGAAGATAATTGGGGTCTTCAGAAAATTGATTTCAACAGACAGACAGACGGACATGGCTTAATCGACTCCGCTATCTATAAGGATCCAGAATATATATATACTTTATAGGGTCGGAAAATGTAGAAATTACAAACGGAATGACAAACGTATATATTTGTAAATTTTAAATAGTTCTGTGCAAAGTAAGTAAAACATTCTAAACGCCAGCAGATATCGTTTAAAGTTTTAGGCCATGATTATTACGACATCGTTTTTTCTAAATTCCCTTTTGATTCCAAAAACCTTTTGCGTTTATACGATGAATTTTGGTTGGTGCCCTTTTAAAATGCAGAAATTGAATGACATTTTTCTCATTCTCTTTTGAACTTGCATAAACCTTTTACCATAGACTAACATAGACCCGAATCAGCTGTTTTTAGCAACATGGCGGAGGCAAACAAAAAAATTTACGAAAAATTAACAAAAGAAAATGTATAATAAACCACGGTAGATTTAAAAGAGGGACAAACATATAAATTTATCTTTCTATATCTCGTCTCACACACTCATCGATTTTTTACTACATTTTATTTTTTCTCTCGCTCTAAGATCTGCCTTAATGGCGGAATTGGAAAAAATGTTAAAAAAAATGTAAACAAAACCATACGGTTCGAAATTACTTGTTTGACAGCTGTCAATGGTCTCTTATCTGTAATAATCTGTGCCTTTTACAATCGCAAAATTAATAGACAGAAAAATGTCTGTTTCCTTTTTTCGTTCTTTTTCGCAGTGTGAATATTTACATTGTTAAATGCACCGAGATCGAAAATAACTCGTCCATATACCAAAAATCCCAAATTGTGATTTATATTTTGTGATAAAAATAAATCACTGAAAATAACAATTATAAAATGATTTTTATTTAAATGATTTGGTATGACCTTTATTCGTTTTTGTTGTTTTTTAATGGTTTGGTGTGAGATAAACAATTCATTTGTTCTTGTTCTTAATAACTTTTACTTTCTCTTTTATTTACATACAATAACATATTATTAGTAATTTTTAACAAATTATGGAAATAATATGATCAGTATGAAGTAATGAAGTCTGAGTAACAGAAATGAGATTTTTTTTTAAGTTGTTATTAATCTTTTGAGAAATTTTATACATTTAAGCGTTGATTTGCATCAAATGTATTTTTGCGATTTATTTTTCATGTTCGCAAATAAAAGTCACAATCTGACCTTTACGAAAAAAATAAATTATAAATCACTCATGTTTTCTCTCTCTGTTTTTCTCAACCACAAACCTAAAATGTTCTCGAATAAATCACTATCTCAGTGATATATCACAAAAAAATATTTTCAAATGGCTGCGAATGAGAATTTACCATTGAAATGAAAGTGAACCCGTTACTTTCGGTCTCTGTAAATGCATTTAAACATTGATGTGAGAAAAATGATATGAAGCAACAACATGAAAACTGCGAAAAGTGGAAAAGAGAATCAAAAAATGTCTTGTACAGATAGTAGGGTATTCAATTGATTAACCGTTAATCGGTTAACCGATTAATTTTGGACGGTTAACTGTTCGAGTAATTTGAAATTTCCGATTTTCAAATAACAAATAAACCGATTAATTTGTGTCGATTAACCGAAATTCCTTTTTTTTGCACTTTAAAACATTTTTGTATTTATTTTTCCGTTTCAATTCAAATAAAAATTTCAAATTAAAATGAGATATTTTTTGAACATCCAATAAACATGATTAGTGAGTATGTATAACAACTGAAACATTTAATTTACATGTATTTGAAACTTTGTATTTACATGTATAGACGAATCTTTGTTTTGAGATGAGGGTTTTATCATAACTAAACAAAACTATTAAATCCAAAAAGGAATATTCTTTATCATGCTATTGATTTCTCCAACATATACAATCAGCGAGAGTTTTTTTTTCCAAGAATATTGATGTAAATTAATAACAGGTACATATTTAATTATAACCATATACATATATAATTTTTACTCAAAATAATTGTTTAAATCTTAATTACTTTGGAATTTTGTACGGTTATTTTTTTATTAAAGTGGCGCCACTGAATTATAAATCAGCTGTTTACTTTGTAGCTATCGTCTGCAGTAGCTGCCACACGACTACAACTGAAGCCAGCAGAATTTGTGTTCGTGTAGCCTGTTGTCTTGAATGTGTTTAATGCATAAGTTCAAACAAGTAAGAAAGCTATATTCGGCTGTGCCGAATTTTATACTCCAAATTATACTTTTTTTTAAATATTTTTAGGTAAGGAAATTTTTAATTTTTTTTTCCAAATTGTTTTTTAATTTTTTTAAAAAAGTATTTGCAAATTTTCTTTTTTTTTGGAAAAAGAATTTATGACAAAAAAAAAATACTTTTCCCAATTTTGACCCATTATAAGTCAAACTATCATTGCAATGGACTTTGAAATATTTATTAGATATCCATATTGTCTATATTAATGACTTAGTAATCCAGATATAGATTAAAAATCGAGTCTATACCGGTTTTTTCCTTATATCTCAGCGGATTAAAGGATTGATCGACAACGAATTATAAAGGTACGTTCATTTATAAAATTTTGTGACAATCTGGGGCCAAATCACCGCATTCGAAATCCAGTACTTTGTGATCGAAATGTAGTTAACGTGGATCACGGCAGTGGATCGAAACGTATTTACTCGAAGTTGTACTCGATTGGTAATCTCTTATCGAAAAGAAACAAACACTACCGTTTTGTGGTAAAACTAACATATCAGCCAAAACAATGAAGTAAAATAATAAATAAACAAAAATATACGTATTTTTCTGATATTTTCTCAAAATTAGTGTAAAAAATATACATATTTTATTTAAAATTGTAAAATTTTGAGCCACAATTTTGTTTTGTATTTTGTTGACGTTTTTCACAACTTTGCACATGGTAATTTGTACTAATCAAAGTAAAAAACATTCTGAAATTTGCCGATGATGAGGAATACAAAAAAACATTTGGATCCATTTTATTCTGCATTTTTTTTCACAATTTATCACAAATTTATTTATTTTGTTTTCCTTTTTTGTTTTGTTTTTCTTATTGTCATATGCTTCAGCAATGTAAAAAATAGTAGTAGGTAATATAAATTACGATCGACCACCGTGCCGTGATTTGCCTCCAGAGTTGTAAAAGTTATATTTATTAATTTTTTATTATTACATATATGCAGCAAATGACAGTTCTCATCGAACGGTATGTTTATTTTGACATTATGTATACAACTACTTTTCAATGATTGTAATTTGCAAAGCGAGAGAAAAAATAATGCAATTGTCAATAGAAAACAAGTAGGATATATATTTGTCCCTTTTTCCATTCCACAACCATTTTTACATTTTCTTTTGTTTTTCTATTGCCATATTACTGAAACCAACTGATTCATATCAGTAAAATTTATGGATGCACTAAGTAAGGTGAAATCAACAACACAGCTGATGTTTATTTATCTATTTTGAAAGTGCTTGGTTTCGACAACAAACACAATCAGTCCAATTATGAATAAAAAAAATTCGGCGGCAGTTTTCTCCTATTCAAATTCAATGGGAAAAAACTCCCGCGGAATTTTTTATTCATAATTTATTTTATTCATTTATCACCAAGTAAAAAAGTTCGACAAAAAGTCAAAAATGTTTATGTTACAAGATATTGGCAGAGATTTTGCAATTACTGAACATTTATCAATAAAATTAGAATATCCTAATTATGATATTAATCTTATTTTTTCAATTTTTCCACCACAATTTGCTTTTTTTCTTCAGATTTCGCTGTTACTTTTATTGTTTACCTTTTTTTTAATTTTCTATGTATATATAAATGTATATAAAAACAGCTTTTATTTAAAATAAAAAAAATATTTTTATTTTTTCATAAAAATTTATATTGATGATACGTTTTTTTGTTTCAGAAAATAACAATTCAAAAAAACGTAAGCCACATAACTTGTGTGCTTTGAAAAAATTAGTTCTTTTTCATAAAATATATTTCTAGTCACTGTAATTCAGATTTGAAAATTTTGTTTCAATATCTCAAGTAGTTTTCATTTTATATCGTTTTTTGCTTCTCCTATAAACTTATGAAAAGTGATGTTACGTTATTTTGCATTTTAGGTGACGATATGTATGTATGTATGTAAAAAAATAAATACTTTGTCAATAAGCAGCGATATTGAAATATAAATACAAGCTTTGACAGATGCTAGAACCAAATAACGGGAAAAAACAGTTATTTGAGTGACACCACCTTATATAAATTTGACATGGTTGGTATAATTTTAAAATTCCATTTGCCATCCCTGGTTACGAAGAGAATGAGAACAAAACAAAAACCGCAGCCTAATAAGAATGTGCAACAACAAAGTGCGTGTGGTTGGTTGGCAACAAACACAAAATGAAAAGAAAGGTGAGTTCCAAAATGTATGTATGCAATGCAGTCATATCTTTATCAAGACAAAGCATGCAAACACGTAGTCAAAATTTAAAAAAAAAACTTGTCATAATGCCTGTTTTTACTTTATCATACATTTTGCGATATGAAACATTATCAAAGTTTACACGGTTGCGTTAAGAATCGCTCGACTTTTTAAGGTTGCATTGCATACAATAAAATGTAATTCACCCAAACTGCACTATTTTTACTACAGCTAATCTAATTGGATTTTTTAAATAAAAATTCTATGCCACGAATACTGTTCTTATAATTACAAAAAATAATAATAAAAGTATGCATTGTGGGTTGAAAATTAAATGTACAATAATAAAAACAAAAATTATGAAATAAAATGAAAAGTGAGGTACAGTCTACTTACATGTATCTATTTTTTTTAAATAACTACGCACAAAAAAGAAAAACAACTTCACACTTCAAAATTCCGATGATGACTAAATAAAAAACCAACAAACAAATGGTGCTGCCATATCGGCCAGAAACAAAAAGTGATGCCAATTTTCAGATGTTGTCATATTCTTATCAAATGTAATTGTAGCGTTTTTTTAGCTTTTCAAAATTATGTTGGCAATGTTTTCTTCCTGCCGTTGAGTGTTAACGTTACACAGTGGGGAAAATAAAAAAAAGTGGAAATAAATCTGTAACTTCTAAATGGATAGACTGATTTTAGTAAAGTTTCCCATGACTATAGATGAGGTGTAGCTGGGTGTTTATGTTTGGGATATGGACTTTAAACACTAACAGAGGGTGGAGCCTCAATGCCCCAAAGTGGGGTATCTCGGGTATATGAAAAATTAAAAATGATGCCAAATGTTTTTTATCGATCCGATTTGCAAGATTTTTTTATATGAAGAATCTACAAGGATAGACCTAAAAAACATTGCTATAGCTATATTCTATCTCTTATAGTTTACAAGATATTCGCATTTGAACATTTAAATTTTAGTTATTTTACCTACATGGATTTTAGTCTGGATTTTTGCTAATAACGGATAATATTAAAGTTATTTTAAATTTTCCTTTACAAACAAAGTGTCACATGGAAATTTAACTTAAACGTAAAATGTGGCAAGTATGTAAATTCAAACGTTTTACATAAACGAAATTGTTGAAACTACAAAAAAATAATTTGAATACACAATTTGAGCTCTTTAGATGAAAATGGGACGATACAGTTATTGAAACGAAGAGGGGAGAAATCATGGGAATATTGCCTGAAATAGCAAAGAAAATCTGAAGGTCTTTAACATAGAAACTCGTGGTTTACCAAAGAAAACCAGCGTGAAAACAGATAGAAGGATCATAGTAATGGGAAAAATACCTTTTTAAATCTACAAAAGCTACTTTTGCTGAGATTGGTAATGAGGTAAGTCCACAAATAGTAAAAGTTCCACTAATGCGCAAACAAAATCTAAATATGAGATTGTAATTTACAAAAGAACACTTACTTTGGTCCAGATGTGATGGCGAAATATATTTTGGAGCGATGAGACAAAAATAAATTTGTTTGGAAACGACTGTTAAAGAAATGTCCGCCGTCTTAAAGGTAAAGAATGCCATGTATTACAATGAACGCAGATGAGTACAGAGACTTATTGGAAAATATTATGCTGCCATATGCTATGGAGAATATGCAAGATAATATCCCTAAACACAGTTTGAGATTAGTCAAAAATTGGTTCTCGGAGAATAATGTTCGTGTTTTAAGCTGGCCAGGCCAGTCTCCTGATTTAAACCCCTTAGAGAACTTATGTAGCGAATTAAAGAAAATACTATCGAAATTGCTGAAAATTTTAAAATTTTAGAATTTAAACAAAAATTTATATTAATTTTGAATTGTTTTGTTTTTAATTTATTTTTTAATGCTTTATTTTACAATAGGTCCAAATTTTCTTGTTTAATAAAACAAACTGAAGTGTATCTATTATTTTTAGCTAATTACACATTTCTTTTTAATTATAATAAAAATAAAGTCATTAATCTAAAAAAACGCTAAAAAGCCATTAACTGGCATCACTTATCTTTTATTTATTTTTATTCCACATGTGGCAACACTAGTTTTATGCTGTTGTTATTTTTTCGTTTTCCTTCTTCTACATTTTCGTTCGTTAAGAATAAATTTACAGTTTGATTACAATTGGGACTACAACCACTGACGACAATGAGTTTTCATATATTTTGTAAAAAAAAAAACAGGTACTCTCTGTTGGAAGTAGTAAAATTTAAAAATATAATATTAACAAAAAAACATTACAAACTTTTTTGAAAATGTCTAATTGGTTTATATTTTCACATAACACATTAGCAACATTTTACAATGAAAAACAGAGTGCCAACTTGAATAAATATCACAGATTTTTATTATTTTATTTTTTTATATGGATTTTGATGTTAATCTTTTAAAAAACCTTTAAATAGGTTGGGAGAGGCAATCGTATTTATGTTTGTATATCAAAAGCTTATATTTTCTATTACAAGGAAATATCAGCGGTAACATATTGAAAGTGAGGATGATTGGAGTGAAAGCAATGATGAACCACTTGACAATTTAGTCAGTCAACTAATTTTCTTTTTTTACACTAAAGCACATCTATCATAAATCCACAAAGATGTTTACATTTTCCTATACTTCACGTCTTGATGAGATATCGCTTTGTGCGTAGAAGAACAAAACGTCGCGGCGTCAGAATTTCAAACATAAATTTTTTCGTGTTCTTCTGGTTGTGGAAAACTTGTAAATGATATTGATAATTGTCTTCGTTTATTTTTGAAATGGCGGTCATTTTGTGTGAAAATTACATTTGTGCAAACAAATGTTCTGACAACTTTGTTCAAAAAAGAATGTCAAGACAGGAGGTGACGAGCCATCAATTTGAGCGGGACATGTAAGTATAATTAATTTGTTTGAATTACATTGTGCACGATATTGACACTTTTTTCCTGTCAAGAGGGGCATCCAGCGGCTTAAACTAATTCGGGTACACTGAATTCAGTGGTGCTAACCGTTTTTAGCTTAGCTCGTATTTTCGAGATATACCGTTATTTCGAAAATGGAGGAGGTTGCACAACATATATTCGCGTAACTCAAAAACGATTTAGTTTATTCCGCAATAAAATTATCTTTAAGTAAGGTTAACATGTTTTTTAGAAATATAAATTCTTTTTGGCAAAAAAAAAATAATAAAAAAATGCAAAATCAGTCCCCTGGATATGCTTGGACATTAGAGGGTTAAATGCATCCGCTCCATAGCTACATATATGTCCAACACAGTGTATAAAATAAAATGTTAAGTAAGACATCAGTTAGTTATCTAAAAATTTTATTGCATTTGCTTAATTCTGTTATTTTATTTTCCTGTTTTTTTAACAGACGTTTTTAAATCAGCAAATATTAGTTTTTGGTTAACATAAGAACAAATAAAAATAATGAAAATAATACATAATGTATTTCTCTTAACATAATTGTTATTTTGCTTAACATAGACAAAACGTTCTCACGGTCACTGTTTAAAACAGTCATGCCCAAGCCCTATACTCTTGGTACTCTTTTGTTTTTGTAATTGCTCTTAGCTATAGGCTGTGTGTTTTGTATACTCACTAGAGCACTCAGCACTAGCAATACAAAATATACAAACAACTTTGTCTTATTATTTTTTTTTGTCGTTCTTCACTGAATACACGCATGTTGAAAGCAACAACACTTTCGTATGCTTTGCTGGTAAACATTGACGACTGCGATCATCCATGTAGATTTTGTTTTTGTTTATCGTATGATATTTTAAAAATGTGTGTGTTGAAAGTGAGTTTTTTTTCTTTTTTCTTTGTATGAATTGGTTTTAGCAACAAAAAATATTGAATAAAAAGTAGCTTTTCTTTAAATGTATTGGTTTTTACTCTTCCATAAGGAACTTGTGGGCACCCCTGGTTTAAAAGAACAGTGATTTATAAATCACGTTCACTGAGAACGACGTTCTTCAAAAATCACGGGATCGGTCATCGCTCATAGCCACCTAGAATTCGGATTTCCTTAAGCATTTGACAGACTTTTTGTTCGGTTTTAACATTACTTTAAGCTAGCTTATGCATATTATAGTTGGGCCTTTAGTTATTTTCAAGTATCCGATAAAAGTATGAAGTATTAGGTGACCCGGTTCGCTTCGCCACCCTAATAAGAAGAAAGAAAAAGTATTATGAAGTCTATGGTTTTGAATTCTTATTCAGGATAACATGCTTATTGGTTCATTGTAAAGGGGATTCTAGCTCAATCGCAACGTATTATTAACCCTCCGACGGTTGAGTAGTTTTTGCCCTTATACGAAGTACAAGGTCCACAGGGACCTTTAGAGAATTTCATATGAAAACGCATTTTTTAAAATTTTTTTTTTGTTTTGATTTATTATTATTTACTAACTAGCTGAACCCGGTCCGCGTTGCTGGCCCTTACAATAATTCTGTTTTATATTGCATCTCGATTTGAATATATAGTGTCGGACAAAAAAAGCACGGAATTCCCTGACCTGACATCGCACCCGAAACACTGAGGTGGTCATTTGGCAAAGTTGTTATTTCTCGAATGAAAAAATAAAAATAATTTTTTGACAATTTTTTTTTTTGATTTTTTTTAACTTTTTTTTTATTTGCAAAAGTTTGGCCACAATTACTGACCTTGAAATCATTAGGTATAGTGTCATTAGCGGTATAGTGTAAAAATTTGATTTTACCACGCCCCTCCGCCCACAGACCGAAAATCAAAAATCTGAAGATTTACTGAAAATTTTATAAAAATCGGCGATTTCGTGCAAACTTCACATAAACCATCTACAGACCATCCCCAACGTACCCTGAAATTTTGGTTGAAATCGGTCGACCCGTTTTCGCAGTTAGTGGTGACATCAAAATGTACATTTATTTTTATATACAGTGCCGAACTTAAGTATTGGCACAGGATGCTCATTGTACTTTAAGGACTATTTAAAGGCCGTATTGTAGAGATTTTTAATCAAAAAATATATTTACCAGATAGACTGATGAATTTCCTACAAAATATAAACAACATCATTTCAACAATTTAATACCACTATTTATTAATAACAAAACTACATGAAAATACTTAATTTCAATGAACAAAATTATTGGCACACTTCATTAAAAGCTAAAAAAACATTTCATTTAGGAAGCAATATTGGAAAATTTAATATATTGTTTTGCTTTATAACTGCCTCGAGTAGCTTAGGCATGAATCCACCAACTTGTTTGTGATATCTGACCCAATACTTGGCCATTCTTCAACTAATGCCTTTTTCACTCGCTTATCTAGCTCTTCCCACAGATGCTCTATTGGGTTGAGATCCGGAGATTGTGGAGTGTGTGGTAGAACATGCGAAATATTGTATGAAAGCCACATACGTCCAGTATAGGCCGAATTTTTGGGATCATTGTCATGTTGAAAAGTGAAAGAAAATGGTAAATTTAACATTTCTGCACTTTTCCTGAGGTGTATCCGTATATTTAACTTTGTCCATTATTTCGTCAATGAACACCAGCTCTCCAACCCCTGAAGCGGACATACAACCCCACACAATTACCTCTCCAGCACCATGTTTTACTATTGAAGCAATATTTTGTTTTTCCAGCTCTTTATTGGTTTTTTTCTATACCGATTGACGGCCATCAGAGCGAAAAATATTAAATTTGTTTGCATCAGAGAATAGCAGTTGGTGCTAAAAATCATGTGGCTTACTTAAATTCCTAAACGGCATATTCTAAACGCTTCTTTTGGTTCACAGATGAAATAAATGGTTTACACCTAGCAATACGACAACTATAGTTTGTCTTCTGGAGCACTCTTCTGGCTATTGCTGCGTGAACTTCATTCCCAAACTCTTCTTTAATCTCTGCAGCAACCTGTGTTGAAGATATTTTTGGACATAACTTGACCTTTTTGATTATATGGCTGTATTTACGCTCACTTAAGAATCTAGGACGACCTGTATGTTTAGCACTTTCAAGTGTTGATGTTGCCTTAAAACGTTCCACGATACTCCAAATTGTAAAAAGGCTTCTTTCCATAATCTCCACAATCTCAGCATATGATTTTCCTTGATTGTGCAAGTGAAGGATGATTTTGCGCTCAGATTCTGTTGTTTCCTTTTTTTTCGTTAGCCATTTTCAGCAAAATTGATAATTATTGTACTCATTTTTTACAAATTGACATTAATAGTTTTAGAAACGAAAACTGTTAAATAAAAGAAGATAAAATCGCTTTTTCAAAGAAAAAAAAAGTGGATAGATCGATCAAATTTGAAGAATCTGGTTAAGTGTGCCAATAGTTTTGTTCTACGGAATTGTGGAATTTTTCGTCTTTTTATTATTTTTAAATAATATTGCAAAATTGTTGAAATGAATTTGGTGGTATTTTGTAGGAAATTCATCAATCTATCTGATAAATATATATTTTTATTAAAAATGTCATCAATATGGCCTTTAAATCGACCTTAAATTACAATGAGCATCCTGTGCCAATACTTAAGTTCGGCACTGTATAAGATTATACATGTATAATGAATGTTAGAAAAAAATTTTCTTTTATATATAACATTATTAATTTTTTATGAATTTTATATGAAAAAAGCCTAAAAAACTATTGTTCAGTACAAGGTCCCTTTTCACACGTTCCCGTACTAAACACATTTAAATCTCAACAGCAACTAGACTATTGGTCGGATCGCTTTGATTTTGATTCTAGATAAAATTTCCTTGGAATACATGTGGGTGGCGGGTATACTTCCCATGGACCATCAAGGAGTAATTTCAGTTTGAAAATGAAAAAGGTCCCCAGGGACCTTCTCACCCGCTGGAGGGTTAAAATAAAAAAATACCTTAAAGACACCCAATTTTGTGTGTGCATTCAACATTTTGAATGCCTAATTTCATATTTCTGGGTTCATTATTATAGAAAACACAAACGAAAGGTACCACTAAAGTACCTTTTGTGAATTTTAACTTATTCAGAATCATGTGTGCCTAATTTTTAGGTTTATTATTATAAAATATTCAAAAAGTACCATTACAATAAAGAAATAGCATCATTAAATATCCTTTTGAATCTGATTTGAGTGGAAATTTTACATGTATTTTGTTTTTGTTACAATAACAAAACACATGTTAAATTTCTACTTTGAGTTTGCATTAGAAAAACATTTTTGGGTCCATCGTTATAAAATATTAAAAAAGTACTAGTATTAGTTGGAAAAAAGTATCTGAGAGTCGCTTTTTTGGATTCTAACTCTGTCAGGATCATATGTGTTTAATTTTATGTTTATAGGTTCATTATAGAATTTTGAAAAAATATAATTCGAAGAAAAATACTAATAGTCTTTGTTTGTTTGGGTTTAAATTACTTAGCTGCGATAGCAGCCGGAAGCCGGAATTCTCGAACTCAGGAAATTTTTTTTTTTTTATTTTAAATATTTTTTTTTTTTTTTTAAATTAAAATTTTTTTTTTTTTAAATTTAAAAAAAAATTTTTTTTGTTTTTTTAATTTTTTTGTGAAAAAAAAAAATCGGGTTAAACATTTTTTTCCCCGATTTTGACCCATTGTAGGTCCATCTTATTATGGTCTTATATACGTCGTTGCAAATGTCTTTGAAATATCTATTATTAGATATCCATATTGTCTATATAAATGTCTTAGTAATCCAGATATAGTAGGTCAAAAATCGAGGTTGTCTTGGTTTTTTCCTCATATCTCAGCCATTTGTCGACCGATTTTGCTGATTTTAAATAGCAAAATTTTCGAAAGCATGTCTGACAGAATTATTGAAGATTTGGATCCCGAAGATATCTGGGGTCTTCAGAAAATTGATTTCAACAGACAGACAGACGGACATGGCTTAATCGACTCTGCTATCTATAAGGATCCAGAATATATATACTTTATAGGGTGTCGGAAATGAAAAATGTAGAAATTACAAACGGAATGACAAACTTATATATACCCTTCTCACGAAGGTGAAGGGTATAAAAGGAACAATTGAGGAGCTGCAGAAAAAAAGGTACTTTTTTGAAAATTTACAAATTTTGGGAAATTGATTTTTTCTAGAAGATTTCAAACCAAATATAAAAATACCAAAAAATCAATTTGTATAAAAATTCGAAAAAGTACCTTTTGTTCTACCAATTTTCCACACTTTAACACCCTTTAACCATTAACTAACTACCTTTGTCAACTTATTATATATTTTTATTTTTTTAAATTTGTTTAATAATATAAAGTCAGAGCGAAATCGTTACCAAAATAACAGCAAATATGATTGTTATGTCACCGTTACCGAAATAAATCATATTAGCGTTACCGCTACCTGTTTACCGTTTCGAATCGTGAGAAAACCTTTATCGAAAATCGCTCCAATATGTTACAAAACAGAAAAACAAAATTTGTTTATCCTGTGTCCCTAATACAAACACTTTCACTCATTGTCCCTGCGCAGCAACAACAATACGGTAACCCTATGTTTATATAAATTGAGTGGTTTTGTTCGTAACTTTCACTCAAGTGGCTCGTAACTGTAAATGATGTGCCTCGTGCTGTTATGGAAATAATAAAAATCTCAAAAGGATAACAAAATTATACGACTGACTACAGTTAGTCAGTCAGTCATCTTGCGGGTGTCTTTACAAACGGTAGGCTATTTTCTCTGTGTGGCCATAATACGGTATTTTTCTTTATTGTTATTATTATTATTATCATGATGTATTATTGTTATTACTAAACAAAATAAACAAATGGTGGTTACATTTGAATTTCGAAAATTAAAAGAAAATTTAACAATTGTTTTTTAAACAAGATACAAAATTTGGAATTTTAAAAATCTAAAAATTAATTATATTCTAAGTGGAAAATTAAAAAAAAAAAATAAATCATACGCTAATAAAAAAAGTGAACAAAAATAAAGTGCTTAAAGTTAATATAAAAAAAATAATATCACTGTAAAACAAATGTTTGTGTTGAAATGAAAATGTTATGTTTTAATTTGAAAAATCTTTTTGATTAAAACATGTCTGTATGTGTATGTAAATAAATTCGTGTGTACGTGTTTATTGTTTATAAATAATAATTAAAATATTTGCTAAAATAACAGATACAAAACAAATAAACAAGTATTTGTTTGCATAAAATCTGCATATTGTTTCATTTTGAATTCCTTTTTTTCTGTTGTGCTGTTTTGTTTGGTGAATTGCAAATATCTTTGGAATTGGAATATTGTTTTGTATTTATTTTACATAAATAATGGTAAGTAGGCAATATAATATCATAACTTGTGTTTTATGGAATAATTTTATTAGATTGTGGGGAGAAGTTATGATTTAGAACACGAAAGATCATGGTTGAGATTTATTTTATGTTAAAGCAATTAGGCTGATAGTAATGGTAACAACCAGACAATAATTATGTCAGTACTGTTAGCCCCATTAACCATGTGACCTTTCGGTTTTTATTAGTTTAAAATTTGTTTTCATTTTGTTTCGATTTAAATACAATTTAGACTCACTGAACAAATTTTAGAGTTCTATATAATTTAATAAAAACATTTGAAACTTTTTATACGGTTTTTTCGATTTTTAACCCACCCGCGAATTTTACAAAAATGTTTCCATAAAAACTGTCAGTTAACACATAATCAGACTTTGCGTTAATGGGGGTTAGTCGGTTATGATAATGACAAATTTATAACAAATATGTTTTTAAAAATCGGTAAATCTAATTTGGATTATTTCGGTAATGGTAACTTAGTATTTGTTGTTATTTCGTTAATGTTAGCTTAACGTTAAAGGTAATTTCGGTAATTTTCATAAAAAATTTGTAAAATTTTCATTCAACCGATTCAAAACTGTAAAAAGATAATGGAAAAGCTAATTTGGATTATTTCGGTAACGGTGATTTAGTGGTAACGGTATTTGCTATTATTTCGGTAACGGTAATTTAATCCGGAATTAAATTGTTTTATAAAATTCTCTATAGCTTTCAGAAATACATTTAGTGAAATAAAAAAATTATATTTTTTAAATTTAAAATTAATAATAGAATAACGGTAATGGTATTTACGATTAAATCGGTAAGGGTATTTTAGCGGTAATGGTAGTTGAGCTGAAAGTGTATTTTGTAGCCTTGATTTTGTTATATTTTTGTCACTGTCATAAGGTTCTGAATATTGGTGTTATGTTATGTTCAGACTTGCGTTAGTTAGTCAAAGCCGTTCGTTCACATTACATTTGAGATTATTAAGTTGACAAATAAAAAACAACAAACAATTTCAGATTTCTTTAAAGCATTAAAAATGGAAATCAATTCTTCAATAAAGTTATCAGCAGATTATTTTAAACTTATTAATGATGGGATTGATATATTATTTAAGGTTGTTTATGAAAAAAAACCTTCTGTCAAAATTTATTTATCGGTAGTACAGCTGAAAGGTACGTACAAATTTATTACGCATTAAAATAATGTCATATTACTCGGTATTTATAAATTTATCCACCTTTACCGGAAATCATTTCATAAAAGGTTTTATAGTTGCTTGCGTTAACTTTTTGGAAGAGGTGGTCGGTCTACTTACGTTTAAAATGTTTTAGTTGCATTATGTTCAAAGTTTGTCGGACAACAGTAAAACATGTTACTTTATGCAGATTTAATCGACGCGGTGAATTCAAGATCTTTAGAACATTAACTTATTGTTAATCAGAGTAATTTTACATTTATTATTAGTTATTATTAATGCATTTATACCTAATTTTTATTTTAACTCCAAATTTATATAAATTAAACATGAATTGCAGCAAAAATACAAATTATTAAAACTAAAGTTTTTGTAAAGAATTTGTAAGAAAAATATTAATAAGATCTTGAATCTAATTACATATTTTGTTCGACTTGAATTGCATTATAATTTAGGGCTTGAAATAAACTGTAATTCAAAGTTTGAATTTAAGTACGTTTTCCACCTGAAGTACACTTGAAATCAGGCTTGAATTAAACTGTAAAAATGCTATAATGTTTGACTTGAATTCAAGCTGCCTTTTCACTGTAGAATGGTATTGAATTAATGTGTGATACAAGTGTATTTCAACCCTTGAAAGTTGAATGTATGACTGGAATTAAATTAAATTTTTTTAAATTTTAAAATTTTTTTAAACTTTAAATAAAATTTTTTGTTTTTTAATTTTTTTTTTGGTGAAAAACCAAATTTCGGGTTAAAAAATATTTTTCCGATTTTTACTCATTCTAGGTCTTATATACGTCGTTGCAAAGGTCTTAGAAATATCTATCATTAGATATCCATATTGTCTATATTAATGTCTCTTAGTAATCCAGATATATGTAGGTCAAAAATCTAGGTTGTCCTGGGTTTTTCCTCATATCTCAGCCATTTGTGGACCGATTTTGCTGATTTTAAATAGCAGACTTCTCGAAAGCATGTCTGACAGAATTATTGAAGATCTGGATCCCCAAGATATCTGAGTCTTCAGAAAATTGATTTCAACTTTATAGGGTCGGAAAATTATAAGGAGTGAGATCGAAAAATTCTTAACATACATATATGTTTATAAAAAAGAAACCACTAAACTTACAGCTTTAATTTTTTTTTTATTTGATTGAAATTATTATTACAATTTACAAAAAAAAATTATTTTTATAGTTTTAATCACTAGTGATGAAATTTTGAACCTTTTTCGGAAACCCTTCCATTAACGTTTTTATAGTGCTTTCTGTCACTTTGCTCGAACATGTAGTCCATCTCCGTTTAAAATCTACCACACTTTTGGACACCTTTTTTGTACTCTTCAATTCTCTTTTAACAAGAGCCCAATATCTCTCCACTGGCCTTAGCTCCGGGCAGTTTGGAGGATTTGCCTCTCTTGGTACAAATACCACATTATTGTTCTTGTACCACTCAAGGGCTTGTTTGCCATAGTGACAGGATGCCAAGTCAGGCCAAAAATAAGTGGACACATTATGAAGTCTTATGAATGGAAGCAGCCTTTTTTGTAAACATTCCTTGATGTAAATTTCGGTATTTATAGAGCCCGTTGTAACAAATGAGTGGCTTCTTTTGCCGCAACTGCATATTGCTTGCCATACCAAGAACTTTCTGGGAAATTTTGTCTGCTTTTGGGTCCTAAACTTTTCTTCAACATTCCCTCGAGCATCAGCAACATAAAATTTTTGACCTGGAAGTTGCGAAAAATCTGCCAGAACATACGTTTCGTCATCCATTATGCAGCAAGAATATTTTTTTATAAAACTTGACTTCAATTTCCGTGCTCTGTTTTTGGCCTCTAAATTTTTAGTAGCGTTCCTGTCAGGAACTTTTTGAGCCTTGTATGTTTTTAAACCTGCATTAGCTTTAACTTTTCGTACCAAATAGTCCGAGCATTGAGCTAACCGGGCTGCTTTCCTACCGGATGTGTTGGGAGCTCTTTTGAAAATGCGTTCTATTTTTTTGGCTTTAGAAACATCATGTGGACCATTCCTTCTACCTGAACCAGGTTTTCTATCAACTGACAAGTTCTCCCGGTACTGTTTAATAACATTGGAAACAGTTTGACGGCAGACCTTTGTATGCTTGGCCAACTTTTTGTAAGACCAAGTTGGGTTTTGTTGAAAATATTTAATAATTTCAGTACGCACTTTTTTCTGGTCACTCATTTTAATCAGATTAACAAAAAAATTAATATAATTGACATTACACATACTAACTGACATGTTTTTCAAAGGTAACTTGATCAAAAAAAAATTCAAATAATACTTGGGTTAAAAAATGTAATGAAAAACGTGTGTTAAGAATTTTTCGATCTCACTCCTTATAATTTTATAATTTTACGAAACAAAAACAAAATATTAATAAAAAAATTACGACACAACGATACAACGCTACGACACCAATTGTGAATTGGGAAAATGTGTGTTAGTGAATTTACGGTTATTAAACTATACTAGGATCGCCCAGTGGCCGAAATTCGACCACTTTTAAACGCTTTTTACCACTTTCATGGAAAGAATTTAGAGAAATCTAGAGAAAATAACCTTTTAAACCATATATGTTTCATCAATATTGGTGGACAATAACATACTTAAAAGTGTACCACAAAAAAACGTGTGGCCTATTTATATACATATAAGATTTATTCGACAATTTATAGTTTAAATTTCGAGACTTTTGATGTGTTTAATTCTCTCACAAGGGTGTTGAATTCACACGGAACCCGTATATGTGAGAGAGTAATTTAAAAAATAGAGAGTCGGACTACTTCGTATACTTTGGTTTTGCCGTTATACATCAAGCAATGAAATAACATGATGACATATGAAAAAATACATATGAATAAGTACAGTTTTGATAAGCTTGTTTAAAAAATCAAAAATCCTTTTATTATTTTTTTATGTGTTTTGCGCCCCCTGTTGTTGGTTAGTGGAACTATTTTTTAAGGATTCAAAAAACATCAATTGTATTAATTTTTGATGCAGAATCCATTGGTAAAATCAGATTTGCAATATATTCAACAGTTTTTGATCTACAGAAAAATGTGCTCAAAATCCGCGTCTTTAGGTGCGTTGAACCACCACAAAGAGTGAACATTTTCCAAAAAAAGGACGCCATTGTTTTTATTTACGCAAAAACCTTAATTTTTTTTAATTAATTCTAATGTGCATATCTTTCACTTAAAATGCCAAAGAACTTTTTATAAATTTACAGGAGCGATTTGTTTGCAATTGACTTTACCATGGCTGCAACAAAAAGTACTAAATAATTAGTGGTGCCCATTACAGCGCTGCAACACATGAGTACACAAACTTACTGCTATAACAACTTTGTTAATGCTGTGCTAAATGGCCTCACACAGAAAAAAACGAAATTTACTAAATATTTTATGACTTCTTTAATACTAATGTAAACTAATGTAGACCAAAAACGTTCTAAAGCAAGCTGCTGCTTGCCTTTAAGAAAGTAATTTTCTTTACCCATTATATTGCTTACAATACCTTGGAATGTGTGTTCGTCTTAGAGCTTACCAAACAAAATAATGATTTCCTTAATGTTTTCCCTGCATTCCACTCCTAGACTTTTGTTACTTTGTGCACTTTAGTAAAAGTAGTACAAGAAATAGTTCATCTACAAGTGTTACACATGTGAAAATAAATCACTTTTTCTTATTTTTCTACTTTCTGCTCAAACAAATTCCGGAGCAACGTTATTGTGTGACACTTTTTCTCTTTTAACGTTTTGTTGAAATATGTTTTATACTTGTAGTTCCAAGTATCATGTCGTTTCAGGTAGTATATATGTATGTATGTATATATGTATTTTTAATATGATTTTCATTTCACTTTCTTTCAGTACTTTATTCATGTTTAATTTTTCATGGACAATAGTAGAAATAAGCAGTTCTGAGTGATAGTTCCGAACTAGTAACTTTACCCATAATTTAGATTCATCACTGGTTATATAACTAGTTACCTGTCTAAACAATTGACCCTACATAGATTACATAAAGACTGTCGGGTGAATGATCCAAAGTAATCGAAGTATGGATTCACATACTGGTTAAATAGAGTGGTTACCTTACTGGTTAGTTGACTAGCTATATAACTAGTCAAATAGTCCATCTAAAAGTTATCTCCTAGTATACAATCAACCAGATACCAGCTACAAATAGACAGTCCAATAGTCTTTTCATAGAAGGTTAGTCGTCATTCTCAGGGAATTCAGAGAATGAGATGGTTCAATAACCGGATTCTTGGAAACAAACCATCCATCGACTACCATTTCTAAAAGTCAAATAACCACTATCAAATTGTTTACGAATAAAATTTTTTAATATTCAAGGCCTTTAATGTCTGTCTATGCCTTACAATAAGTAATTAAATCTTATAACTAAAACAATTATTATTTTCTCAATGGAGAATCATATTTGCCAGCTCTACATAGCCTTGTTCTGTTTTGAGTTACTGCTAGTAGGCTGGATGATGTAATTATGACAAATAAGCTTCACGAGTTTTTCTAAATTCATTCATGACCAAAGGAACATCTAAGTCTCTGTGAATGTTTTCATTTCTTATGTACCAAGGAGCTCCTGTCATTGTTCTAAGAATTTTAGATTGTGCCCTCTGTATGAGGGCTTTTCGAACTTTCGACTTTTTTCGATTTTTAAAAAGTCGTCTTTTCGACTTTTTTTTTTATTTAAATCGATTTTTTTGACTTATCGTCTATTTTCGACTTTTGTCAACTTTTTACAATATTTTGTGACAAATACATGGTTTCTAAATTCATTGATGCGCCTTTTGTAATGTTTAGCAATAAAAATGAAATGTATCAAGGCGATAATGTATTAAATAATATCAATTTTGTTTCTAACATATTTACATTACTAATTTGGCATTTTTATTATCAATTTGTTGCAATTAAATATTTTTTTTAACCATCTAAGAACTCGAATTTTTTCGACTTTTATCGACAATCGATTGTTCGACTTTTTTCCTACCAAAAAGTCGAATAATCGACTTATAGAACTCTATCTAAGTGAATGCCAAGGTATGTAACATGATCAGACTGTTGGATATTCACACAGGTTAGTGTCACTGGTGTTCAACTTCCTCTCCTGAAAACGTCCAATTGTTTAGCCACGTCTCCAGGCGTCAGAGATAATTATCTAGGTTTCTAGATGCTACATTTAAGTCCACATGAGAACTAAGAATTGCAGTGTCATCTTAAAAGGTGGTAATGGACAAGGGCAAATCAGAGGTGTATAATAGGTACAGGGTTGGTCCTAGAATACTTCCTAGAGGCACTTCAACATTGATCACATAATCGCCGCACTTTATCCTAAACATTTTATCCTGTGTATTTTGGCAAACCTTGTCAAAAGCCTGAGCCACATCTAGAAATATTGCCGAACAGCACTTTTTTAGTTCGAAACATTTTCGTATCTCTCCAGTTAAGGTACGTTTCCGCATACACCGTAATCGGCACCGAAAACGAAATTCCATACATTTGCACCGAAAAAAAGTTCGTTTCAGAAATCGTCAACGAAAATTGGGAACGGAACACGGCACCGATCAGTAACGAAATAGCTGTCATTTGGGGCCGGAACGAATACAACTACAAGTAGGTTGTTTTCGGTGCTGTAGGAACGAAATTATTTTAATTATTTTTTTATTTCAAATTTAAAGAAAATCAAAATGAAGAAAAAAATAAATTTTCTTTATTGGAAGAGGAAAAAGTAATAGATCAGTTCAAAAATAATGAAATTCTATTTAATGTGCGAAATTAAAAAATAATTTCGTTTCTGTTTTATGCCGCAACGCAACCAACTGAAACGAAAACAATTCAGAAACGAGACGGTGACGAACACCAACGTTTTTCAGTTTCAGTTTTCGTTATCGGCGCCGATTACGGTGTATGCGGAAACCCAGCTTTAGGCGGTTAACTTGCTCAATTGTTCTGTGATATTCATGGAATCCAAACTGGTGTATAAAATAACCACTTCACTAAAGTACAGTATTAGTAATGTTAAAAGTGAAACAAATTAAACATACAACACTCTAGATTATATAGTGACAATAGACTTCATGCTAGTTTACCTGGGATGTATAAAGTAACCAATTGACTTCTTTCTACACTACAGAGAGCACATACATGTCAAATGACGCTAAAATATACAAATTAGAGTCAGACAAGTGATCAAATATTAGAGAAAATTACTGTCTCTAAGGGATACATTGACTACTTGTAAAACTGCTGGGTAGTAATAGTGGTAGCAGTGTTTAGCAGAGATGAGAGAGAAAATTGCTACAATTCAAACCAGAAAAGTTCAAAGGTAAAATGACCGTAAATCATTTTATACTCAAATGGATCAAATTGAAAATGTAAATGGCAACAAAACTCTTAACATATTGTACATTATTACGGCCATTCTAACTTAATTTTTAAACCATTTTTAATACAATATAAATTTTAAATTCTCTGAGAATCAGTACATACTTTTGCAACATTCCAATCAAGATTTAACCATTATCTCCCCAAGTTATTTGTATTTGGTATAAAACCTCATTTGATCGTTTAAATCATGCAATTATTTTTCTAAAATTAAACTATCTTGGTAAATTTCAAGACCACAAAGAACCATCTCCCAATTTCTAAGGCACACTTGGTAAATTTAATTTGCCATCTCCGCTATGTTTGAAATAGTATTTTAATATGAAGTATATGGTCCTTGGGCAAGGTTCGAAGGGATTTCTGTTGCTTTTCCTAGCAATATCCAAAAAAAAAAAATAAAAAAATAGCTAAAGCACGTACAACAGAAGTCAGCGCAATAAAATATTTATGAAGAGTGAACAACTGAAAATGGCAGACAGAAACTAATAGTTTTATAGTCAAATTCGAATTTGTATTGAATAATATTTATATCTATTAAAGGCTCTAAAGATTTTTTTGTGAAATAAAGTGTCTATCATCAAGTGATTCATATCTTTAAATTTAAATAAATGAAAGTGTGAGTGAGATATCAACGAAATTATTATTATACATATATGGAATATAACATCACGGAAATGTTCGCTGTGTCTTCACTGGAAGGCGCCCATGCAAAATGTCCTATAACTCTGGAGCATAAAGCAGGCTGAATTCTAACGATGGCATGGGTTATGAGGGCTTTAAGGGCGGCTGTGGTTTCCCCACAAGAAAAACTATAACTGGTTCCAATCGCACGATATCGGTGGCCAGTTTACATCATCTTCACTAGGGTATTCATTCGACTAATGATCGTTCGATTAATCGAATAATTTCTTACGAATAATTAATTATTCGAACAATTTAAAAATGGCCATTTTCGAATAACGAATAATTCGAACAATTTTATGTAGAATAATCGAATAAATGTTCATACATATATATATAAATTTATTAAATTGCTTAAAATTTTTCATATTTCCAAATTTAAATAAGTAATAATGACTCACAAAAATTGTATTGTTTCTGAAATTCGATAAATAACTAAAGACAAAGGGACTTTCGATCACTGTAGATGGGTGTTCCGAAAGATCCTTCTATAAATATATAAATATTACTGCAAGAAGTTACAATTCGAAAAACAAATCTTTCAAAATTTTTAACTTAGGACTTGAACCAATGAAAATAAAAGGAACGGAATAAAATATTTGTTATTTAGCTGGCGAAATATTAGAAGAATCGCAATTAATACTCAAAATATTAACTTAGATTAAAGTGGAGTTGAATGTGGTGGAGAATGTGAGAAAGTGATATTGAGGATGACATTTATAATGATTACATTGAAATAGATGAAGGCCATGATATAAAAATATATTCAAGTGATGTTATTAACCGCGTACGTAAGTGTTGCAAAATATTTAATAAATCGAATGATAAACACAAATATTGCAAAGTTACGTTTTGCTGCAAGAAAAGCATGGAGTTCGTCTTATACATAATTTTGAACATCGTTGAACGAACATCTTTGTCTAACATGGTAATAAACTTTTTGCGTATTTGTAAATGCGTCAATCATGCATTGCCTGACTTCAAATTAGCCACGTTCACTGACAATGATATCAAACTTTGGACAGATTTCTGTAATTCCCTATGACAACTTGATTAAGCAAAGATTCGGAACCCTGATAGAACTTTAGGTTATAATACAATTTGTTATAAATAATTTAGATAAAGTGAATAATTCATTTACTAAAGAATTAGTTACTGAATTTAAAATCCGAATTAATGAACGACATAAAAAAGTTCTTAATACGTTTATAATGTATTTGAATTCAGGATCATGTCCAACTAGCTCAAATTTTTTAAAGCATAGCTGCAAAACGGTAACTAAAGAGTTAGATAGTCAATTGTTTTGTTGATTGTTCGGGAGTTAATCTGATCAGAATATTTCTGATGAAAATTTAATGATGGACTTTGTTTTCGAATGTTTTTTAACATTATTAATACTTGAATTGTTAACTTTAACGTTATTTTTTGTTTTTCTTTAACAATAAAATATTAAAAAGCCGACATCAAAACTGCAGTCTTTACTTTTTTTAAAAAAATTTTAATTATTCGAATAATTCGATTAATTTTAAACGTCTGATCGAATTATTCGAACAAGTTAAAATCTCTTATTGGAATTATTCGTTTTATTCGAACAAGAGAAAAATCTAATAATTCGAATACCCTAATGAGTTAAACACATTCAAGACAGCAGGCTACCAACTTCAATCTCTCAAAAATAAAACGCACACTTTTATATGAAGACGATTATTTTAACGACAGCACAGCTACACGGCCACACGACTACTCATGCCGATGTAGCGGAATTAGGATAATTTCTATTTTTGACAACTACAAAACAGAAATAGTGTTGCTAATATAATAAAAAAATGTAATTCAAATTAGTGCTTAAAAAATATATTTTTTTTACTTAATTAAGAGAAGTTTCTGATAAACATATTGAAATAAATTAATAACAGGTGCATAATTAATTATAACCATATATATATTTTTACTCAAAATAATTGTTTGAATCTTAATTACTTTGGAATTTTGTATGGTTATTTTTTTATTAAAGTGGCTCCACTGAATTATAAATCAGCTGTTTACTTTGTAGCTGTCGTCTTTAAAATAATTCGGTAGCTGCCACACGACTACAACTGTAACCAGCAGAATTAGTGTTCGTGTAGTCGTGTAGCCTGTTGTCTTGAATGTGTTTAATGCATAATACTCTATCAAACGCTTTAGAAATATCTAGAGCCACTACTTTACTTTCGCCAAAAACAGTGTATGGAACGACACCATTTTTCCGATAGGAAGGCTAGCAAGTCGCCCGCCATACTGCTGGTCGCTGAGTAAATTGTTGGACTCTAAATATAACTTTGGAAAGTGCAGAACAAATTGCTATTGGGCAATAATTTTCAGGGCTGTTTGCCTCTCCCTTTTTAGGAATTGGCGTTACATTAGCAATCTTGCAACATATAGGAAATTTACCGGCACTGTAAGTGTTCTTCGAGCTAGCGCCGAAGAACACTGCTTCAAGACCAGGAGACTTATTTATGTTGAGATCCGCTAAACAGACTACTCTCCTGACTACAAAGTGTTACTAAGTTCATTATTATAAAAATGTGGAGCATTCTAAACCAGTAAATGCAGCGAATGCAATGAATTCTTTCAGTGTATATACAGTAGCCCAATAAGGTCATGAATTCAAATTTAATTTCTTTCGTAGAAAGCTGTATTTGTAAGTTAAAAGTAATGAAATATATTTGTTAAAAAAATAAACTCACACTAAAAAAAATTTAAACAACATCACTTAAGTCGGGTTTAGCAACAACGCACAGTGGTATGAGAATAAAAAAAGATGGAAATAAATCTGTAACTTCTAAACCCTTACGCCGATTTGAATGAAATTTCACATGCGCAAAGAGGTAGTGTAGTCGAATTTATGTTTTGATGAGCCCACCAGGAGCGGGACCAGGGGTTCCCAAAGTAGGACACCTCGGGTATGTTCAATTTTTAAAATGATCCTATTTCTTCGTTTGTGTTACGTCGTAGCTATCAATTATCTCTTATAGCTTAGGAGATATTCGCATTTGAAAATTTAATTTTCAACATTTTTACCCACCCCACTCCAGCTTTTTTGGTGACCGCGGTTCCAAATATTCCCCGATTTTATCCATTTTTCTTTTATAGAATTAACAATAGATCTATATATAAAGAAAGAAGTGTTTAAAAATCATGGCTGAGTTTTAAGTTATATTCATTTGAATTTAAAAAAAATTAAAAAAGGCGATTTTTCGCAATTTTTTGGGAAAAAAGTACTTTTATTCTTTTTAAGTTATCTAAAAAATTTCTAAGAGGATGTATAATGAATTTGTACTTTTTGAAAAGCTAACTTTACGCCAAATATTCTAAAATTTAAAAAACATTTATAATTTTTGCTACCGACGGGATCAGGTCCATTCAAAAAATGCCTATTTTTTATGTAAAATTCAACATTAGGGCAAAAATTCTCAAATCACGTACTCGATATCAAAATATAGTTACCTATTTTAGATGGCCCAATAAGTTCTTAATTATTTTGTAAAGGGTTCCGATAACCCCGCCCCTGGTATGGATATTGTAGCCAAAAACCGAAAAATCCCATTTTTGGGATTTTTCAAGATTTTTTTTGGGAATTGCGGGATACTTGATAACAATTTCAAAATTTGTTTCTATTTTTCGATTTTGAATAGAAAAATCTACATAACTGTGAAATTTTATTTAAAAATATTCATAAATAAAAATTTTATTACAATTTTAAAAATTTTTATCTATGCAAAATTCAATTAAAAGCTTTTTTGTCATATTTTTCAAAAAAGTATTCCATGAATTTTTTAATTGTCAATATATTTTTTGAAAAGTAGACAAAATCCTCTATCCATTGATATATAACATGTCTATGTTTTTTACCTGTCAAATAAATTAGGGAAAACTAAACAACTCGCTGAGAATTAGGATCATTTTAAAAATTGAACATACCTGAGGTGTCCTACTTTGGTAACCACTGGTTCCGCTCCTGGTGGGCTCATGAGGTCCAAATTCAAAACTTAAACTCGACTACACTTCCTCTTTGTGCATGTGAAATTTCATTAAAATCGGCGTAAGGGTTTAGAAGTTACAGATTTATTTCCCTCTTTTTTTATTCTCATACCACTGTGCAACGTCCAAAATGTCACCGTTATTAGAATTTTTGATTCTGAGTCAAATAACGACATTTTTTTTTGGTTTTTTGGGTTTTAATGTTCAAAATATTATGAAACTTAATAGCCCACCAAAAGTAGGCGTGACCGAGAATAAATTTTGCGTTATTTCACTCAGAATCAATAACTCTAATAACGGTGAACATTTGGGCGTTATTTGAATTTTTTTTTGCTAAAATCGACATAAGACTTGTAATATTATATATCTCATAAAAAAACTAAAAAAAATGCTTTAAATTAAAGTAACATTATAATTTTTCCTGTATGTAGACTTTCTTGGGCTACTGTAATTTAATAATTCTACATATTTCTCCTTGACACTCGACTTTATTTTCTTCATTCGTGTGCAATACAAGATCGTGATTGCCACAAAATATTCAAGGTAGTAATAAATACGAAAAAATTTGTAAACCTTTACAAAATACATATAAATAATAAAATTCTAAATAACAGAACAAAAAGTTTATCAATAACACAATGTAGAAATTCAAGTACAATGGTAAATTTTGCAAAATCTAAATTATATTAGGAAACAAAGGTATTAAATTTAAATAAATCCAAACAACAAAAGCTAGAAACTAACTAATGACTGGTTTGATGGTTGCATTTCCTTGATGCATTTACTCCCATTACCAACGAACTAATGTCACATTCAGATTCATATAGATATACGTACGTTTGCAGCAGTTGCGGATGCAGAGAGGAAGTCTGCTATGGATGTGAATATTTTACAAATGAATGGTACAAAAAGGTGTGACAGACTGGCAGCCAGTCAGTCAGTTAGACAGTCACATTGAACACGAGAATAAATTTGTTTATGTAAATACATGACTATTTTCATGTTAAATTGTCACATATTGTTAGGTTTATTACATTTGGGGAATTTGTTACAGAAAAAAAACAAAAAATATACAACGTAAATGACTTTCAATTTACTTAATCAAATTTGTAATAAAATTGAATATAAATTTTTTACACGTTCATAGGTATATTTTATAGGCAAAATTCTATTTTATGTAGGTTTCTTTTTCAGCAGAAAGAGTTGGAAATAGATTTCTATTATTTGGTAAATTATGTTAATCAATAAAATGTTGTAGGCATGTGTTATGTAAATAATTTGATTTAATTTCATGAGGAAATTTTAAATTTTCTTTAAAGATAATTTGAAGAAGAATGGGGGAAGAACTTGTTCAAATAAATAAATGAATTACAAAATCTAACAAATGTTAAGAGTGCTAAAAACCAATAATGAAGAGATTTATAACCGAATTTGGCCGATCTCATAGGATATTCGAATTATTCGATTTTTTTCATGTTCGAATAAAACGAAAAATTCGAATAAGAGATTTTAAGTTGTTCGAATAATTCCATCAGACGTTTAAAATTAATCGAATTATTCGAATAATTTAAATTTTAATTTTTACAAAAGTAAAAACTGCAGTTTTGATGTGGGTTTTTTAATAGAAAATCAAAAAATAACGTTAAAGTTAAGAATTCAAGTATTGATAATGTTAAAAAACATTCGAAAACAAAGTCCATCATTAAATTTTCATCAGAAATATTCTGATCAGAATAACTCCCGAACAATATACAAAACAATTGACTAGCAAATCCTATAGTTTCCATTTTGGACAAATTTGTCTATCTCAGAAAACATATTTTCCTTTTATCAAGACTACGATCCCAAGCTCACATCAGGTGTTGCAAATCAGCTTATAATAGATAGGACCGTTTTGCTCCCACCAAATACAGAGCAATGCCTTAGCGCCATAGATATTTGGCTTTGGTGTCGATTCGGCTGGTTGGCCGGGCTTCACATACGATCTCTTACACTTTGGGTTATCGTATCATTGCAAAAACGATTTTCCTTTATACCGTTCAAGCAGCATTTTAGACATACGAAATAGTCGTTCATGTTCTCGCAGCTTCAATACGTATGGTACCCGATTTCCGTGCTTTTGGATAAATCCTGCTTCACATTTTGAACTTTCAGCTAGAGTAGCTAGCTCCCAATGATTTTGCAAGCTCTTCTTGAAGTAATGCCTCCAATTCTTGGTCTTAAAACTTTTTTGGTTGACCTGGGCGATCTTTGTCTTCCGTATCAAAATCACTGCTGAACCGTTAAGCTTTGGTGAGCAAACGGTGTGCTTCAGCTACATTTTTTTTTGGCACAAAATTCAACATTTCCGAAGCAACAAAAAACATTGTTGTTTACACTATAATGTTCAATAACTAAGAGAGAATAAGTGACAGATATGTAGCCGTCAAAATGTCGGATAAGTTATTGAAAACAAAAACCGCCTTCAAAGGATACTCCATCTATTATAAATTCCGCATTTTTAAGTCATACACCCAATAAATGTTAGCAAATTGCAATATAATTTAAATAAAATTCTTTAATTATTAACAATAGTGTCTACCTTTTCTCGTGAGTTTTTTAAAATTTAAATAAAAACTTTGTTTTTTTCGGGTTAAAACACAAAATCCAAAAAGGCAAATAAAAGCCTGTTGCTCAGATTACACGCTGTGTTGCATGCATAAAATAGTAGCAGACGTTTGGCAAAAAAATCCCTAGAGGAGATGTCAACAAAAAAAACGAAACTTTAAAGTCTAAAACAAGAAATGAGAATTTTATTACCTCGTTTGCATAAAGTAAATAGAAAAATTAAATAAAACCTTTTTATTAATCCCAGGGACACAAACATACATTCATATAATTCTTTTGTATTATTATTACATACTGCAAATAAAAAAAAATAAATAAATAAACAACAAGGACAAAGTTAAGAAAAAGGATGCTGCTTTATTATAATAGCAACAAAATGAAACAAAAAACTTGTGTTTAAATTGTTAAAAATGTATGTATGCATGTGTAAGAGGTATAAAGATGAATGGCTACAAAATGTATTTATTTGATGACCTTTAATCAAGTAGTTGGTGTCCACCCAGTGTTGTATTGCTTGTGCTTGTTTTTCTTTTAAAAGTCATTCACTTGAAATTGATAGCTTTTAAGGTGAAATAATTCTTGTTAATAAACTAGAATCATACAAATTTAATTAAAAGAATTTGTAGCTAAAAGATCAGACAAGTTGTTAGTTATAACCCAGCTGTTTTACAAGTAGTCTTATATCCCTATTATATGAAATTGTAGCTAATGTTTTCCATACTTGGTGGACTACAATTTATAGATTTTTGGATAATTTGACTAACTTGTGATCCTTGTAATGCAAATACATATAAGTCAGATTGAACTGTATACAGGTAATCTAGCGTCCCTAAGTAAACTTGGGTGTATACACTTTACACATAAAACAAGTAAGAGTGCTATATTCGGCTGTGCCGAATCTTATATACCCTTCACCAAATTATACTTCAAAATTTTAAATATTTTTAGGTAAACAAAATTAATTTTTTTCCAGTTGTTTTTTTTTCATTTTTTGGAAAAAAAAATTTTCGATTATTTTATTTTTTTTTTAAATTTTAAAATTTTTTTTTTGTGAAAAAAAAAATTTTTTCTACAACTTGACCTAAAAATCTCACATTTATATCATTATATTTTTATTATTATAAAATATTCGGACCAAATTTCGTATTTTTAGTTCCATTAGTTTCGGTCATATCATGTTATTAACAGCGGATGTTCGCTGAGGTGGGTCAACGTATTTCCACATATATTTGTCCATATATGTTTTACCGATTTTTCCAAACATTTTTGAGAAACTAGAAACAATAATAAATTGCATACCCTTAGAGGTAATTTTATTTTGGCTCTAACGCACTTAAAATTCAGTTGATGAAAAAAATTCAAGTATTTGTCTTAAATTAAAAGTTAAAATAACTAATCATATAGCTAATTCTGTAACCAGTGGAGTCACCTAGAACTGCTGGGTACATCAGCACGTGCATAATATATAACTTTGTAAATCCTTTAAGAGTCTAGCTATAAATACATCAGTAAAAGCGTTAGTGTCGTCTAATAATTGCTTAAATGTCAAATCTGTATTAAATGTGTCTCATCTCGTTGTCTTGCTCGAACAAGTTCAATGCCATTGACAACTTGGAAAACAAAGAGTAACTCTACATATAAAAATAAAATAAAACTTAAGGTCAATGATAGATAGAGAGAATTATGAATCATGAACATCATTACATTTCTATTCTTAGGAGTATTACTGCAGGTCATTCGGTTACATGAATAAGATTTCATTTAAGTCTTGTGTTTGTTTATTATTTAGGTCTGATTTATTTAGGAATAATTTTTAAGCATAAAATCAAAAACATAAAAAGCTTTCATATCCACCTTACCCCCTGTCTATACTTGACAAATATTTATCATAACAATCAATGACGTTTGTGGTCTAGACAAAGTTGTCATAACGAAGCAATAATACTAATAAATGGAGACTATACCTGATAATTTTTTATCTTGACAACCATTTTGACGTTTATCATGATAAAAATTGATCATGTATAGACAGGGGGTTAAAAATATATGGGGGCTATATTGATATTGTCAAAACCGTGCAAAATATTTGTCGCAGACCCACATTAGTATTTATATATATTCTGGGTCCTCATAAGATTCTAAGACGATCTAGCTATGACCGAAAGTCTGTTGAAAACACGATAGGGCGCAAACGAAACAAGCTAGCTGTTTGATTACCACAAATGCTCTATGTTGACAAGGTTTGTTTGTCATTGAAAATGGCCAAATTCGGTCCTTGATTTCACTTAGCCTATTTAGCCTACAATACTTTAAAAAGTTTAGTGATTTTCCAATAACTTTTTACATTTAATAAACATGTGTAATAAATATTAATAAATCACATTTGCTTTAACAAATTCTCATACATTTTTATAGCTGTCTTTTAACATGACATGAGCATCCCATTCAACAGCAAGCACCCTCCTCATAAGTTTGTCTTTAACGAAAAAATCTAAGCAAACAATGTAACGCAATACCAAAGAAATAAAATGTAAAAAACCTAACATTAAATCAAACGCAAGCAAATATTCGTAAACCATAAAACGTATTTAAAAACACTTATAATCTTATGTTTAAGGAGTGAGTGAAGAGAAACTTATACACACCTAAATAGAACTAAGAATTCATAAAAATAGAAAAAAATATTGAAATAAAATTCATTTGATTTAAACAGGAGTTGTTGTTAAAAGCCTATAGATAAATTTTTCTGGGTTCACTCCTTAACTATATTCCTAAAAGCAGAATAATATTAAAATAAATACTTAAAAATGTACTTACTTTTCAAGGGAGAAGAGTACAGCCAAAATACCTCAAATTCATAAATGTTAAACAGGAAGTACAGTGGAAGCTGTAATGAAAAAATAAATGTAACAAAATTAAACAAATAAGCAAAATCTAAACATTACACAAGACAAACCCATTGCTGCAATCGTACTTTGAATATTGTTAAGTTTTTACCTTTAAAAACGATGGTTTATTTACTTTAAATTTAAAAATTGTAACAATCCTTATTTTAAACAAGTAGGAAAGTATGGTCGGTCAAGCCCGGCCATATAATATAAAAGAGCAAAAACATTTTTCTTTTTGAGTGATTTTTGGAAGTGGGCCTAATATGGGAGCTATGACCAATTATGGACCGATCACCATGTAATTATGTCGTGTAATTTATTTCTATAAGAAAGTTAATTATGTTGAATTTTGTGTGTATACCAACATTTTTAAGCGGTTGGTGGTGTAGGGTATAATTAACACAAAAATTTGAATACACACGCTTTTACAAATACACTGGTAATACAGTTTACATTAAGTCTAACAGCGCACAGTGGTATGAAAATAAAAAAAGATGGAATAAATCTGTAATTTCTGGACCTCATGACTCCACCAGGAGTGGGACCAGGGGTTCCCAAAGTAGGACACCTCGGGTATGTTCAATTTTTAAAATTATCCTATTTCTTCGTTTTTGTTCCGATTTAAAAAAAATTACACATACAGAATCTCGAGCACTACATAAAATCTCATCGTAGCTATCAATTATCTCTTATAGCTTAGGAGATATTCGCATTTGAAAATTTAATTTTCAACATTTTTACCCACCCTACTTCAGTTTTTTGGTGACCGCGTTTCCAAATATTCTCCGATTTTATCCATTTTTCTTTTATAGGATTAACAATAGATCTATATATCAAATAAAGAAAGAAGTGTTTAAAAATCATGACTGGGTCCAAAGTTACATGCATTTGAATATAAAAAAATAAAAAAGGCGATTTTTCGCAATTTTTTTGGGAAAAAAGTACTTTTATTCTTTTTAAGTTATCTAAAAAATTTCTAAGAGGATGTGTAATGAATTTGTACTTTTTGAAAAGCTAACTTTACGCCAAATATTTAAATTTAAAAAACATTTATAATTTATGATACCGACGGGATCAGGTCCATTCAAAAAATGCCTATTTTTTATGTAAAATTCAACTTTAGGGCAAAAATTCTCAAATCGCGTACTCGATATCAAAATATAG
This sequence comes from Calliphora vicina, assembly GCF_958450345.1. Classification (NCBI taxonomy): domain Eukaryota; kingdom Metazoa; phylum Arthropoda; class Insecta; order Diptera; family Calliphoridae; genus Calliphora; species Calliphora vicina. Next base: position 16,388,260 of record NC_088783.1, on the reverse strand, counting down.
TAACCTATTTTAGATGGCCCAATAAGTTCTTAATTATTTTGTAAAGGGTTCCGATAACCAATAACGAACCCCGCCCCTGGTATGGCTATTGTAGCCAAAAAACGAAAAAATCAAATTTTTGGGATTTTTCAAGATTTTTTTGGGAATTGCGGGATACTTGATAACAAATTTCAAAATTTGTTTTTATTTTTCAATTTTAAATAGAAAAATCTACATAACTGTGAAATTTCATTAAAAAACATTCATAACTAAAAATTTTATTTCAATTTAAGAAATGTGTATCTATGCAAAATTCAATAAAAAGCATTTTTTGTCATATTTTTCAAAAAAGTATTCCATGAATTTTTTAATTGTCAACAGGATTATACATTTCTGAAGAGTAGACAAAATCCTCTATCCATTGATATATACATGTCTACCTTATATTTTTTACGTGTCAAATAAATTAGGGAAAACTTAACAACTTGCTGTCCAAATTCAAAACTTAAACTCGAATACACTTCCTCTTTGCGCATGTGAAATTTCATTCATATCGGCGTAAGGGTTTAGAAGTTACAGATTTATTTCCCTCTTTTTTATTCTCATACTACTGTGCAGCGTCTAAACATATTATGTTTAACTGAATAGTAGTTGGTGGTTGTGAATTGAAAACCAGATTTCTGTAAAAATAATTTGAATTTGGGCGAATTCGCTGTACATTATACCGCAACAATAACCTGAAATATTTAATATTTTGCTCTACTGTGCAAATAGACCAACAATATCATCTCCATCGATCTAAATCATTGATTGTGCCAGGTTGATACTTATTTAATAGGAAACTTTGTATTAGTGTTCATAAATATTTTCAAATATTCATGTGCGCTGTGGGTGTCTATAGGACAGGATATTCCTGAGGACCCAGTTGTTCTGGGCAAACAAATCAATTGACTCAACATTAGCTACATAATTATTAGGAGATTTCGACATATTGCAGGGATAAAAAAATACAGGTTAGAAGCTTCTTGTTTCTAGGGGGCCAATTCTGATCACCGAAACGAGAATGTACACGATCAGGAAATATCTCATGCAGTAATTTAATTGCTTCATGGGCTGTATTGCAAGTATAATACAGTCTTATTGAAAAGTCGTCCACATTAATATTACCCAGTCGCGATATCGACCACCAGTAACAGTCAGTATATGATCAGTCTTACTTTCAAAGAAGTCTGGTCCAATGATGTCTTTAGCCTTAAAAGACACACCAATCAGAGGCACATTTGGGATGAATTAGTTTTTCGACTATCACATGTTGGTTCTCTGTTGAAGTTTAAATGATTCACAAAGTCTTTAAGGTGAAAATTTTATTCATCGCTTAGGATGATCATCATCCTTGTTGATGTTCAATAATTCATTCAATGATTCACAAAGCCTTCTTGGTAAATATGTTATTCATCGCTTAGGATGATCCGCATTCAATTCATTCATCAAATTCTCTTCGTTGATCTTGTCTTCATTTCTGGCGGCAACTGAACTGTTCTTGTGGATACGCAGATTTTCAGTGGGTATACACTAGGGTATTCGAATTATTCGATTTTTCTCTTGCTCGAATAAAACGAATAATTCGAATAAAAGATTTTAACTTGTTCTAATAATTCGATTACACGTTTAAAATTAATCAAATTATTCGAATAATTTAATTTTTTTTAAAAAAGTAAAGAATGAATGAAGTTTTGATGTCGGTTTTTTAATATTAATATTTATTATTGTTAAAGAAATACAAAAAATAACGTTAAAGTTAACAATTCAAGTATTGATAATGTTAAAAAACATTCGAAAACAAAGTCCATCATTAAATTTTCATCAGAAATATTCGGATCAGATTAACTCCCGAACAATCCACAAAACAATTGACTAGCAAACTCTTTAGTTACCGTTTTGGAGGACATGATCCTGAATTCAAATACAATATAAACGTATTAAGAACTTTTTTATGTCGTTCATTAATTCGGATTTTAAATTGAGTAACTAATTCTTTAGTAAATGAATTATTCACTATTTCTAAATTATTTATAACAAATTGTATTGTACCCTCAAGTTCTATCAGTGTTCCGAATCTGTGCTTAATCAAGTTGTCATAGGGAATTACACAAATCTGTCCAAAGTTTGATAACATTGTCAGTGAACGTGGCTAATTTGAAGTCAGGCAGTGCATGATTGACGCATTTACAAATACGCAAAAAGTTTATTACCATGTTAGACAAAGATGTTCGTTCAACGATGTTCAAAATCATGTATAAGACGAACTCCATGCTTTTCTTGCAGCAAAACGTTAGTTTGCAATATTTGTGTTTATCATTCGATTTATTAAATATTTTGCAACACTTACGTACGCGGTTAATAACATCCCTTGAATATATTTTAATATCATGACCTTTCTATTTCAACATTATCATTATAAATGTCATCCTCTATATCACTTTCTCACATTCTCCACCACATTCAACTACACTTTAATCTAAGTTAATATTTTGATTATTAATTACGATTCTTCTTATATTTCCCCAGCTAAATAACAAATATTTTATTCCGTACCTTTTATTTTCATTGGTTCAAGTCCTAAGTTAAAAATTTTGAAAGATTTGTTTTTAGAATTGTAACTTCTTGCAGTAATATTTATATATTTATAGAAGGAGCTATCGGAACACTCATCTACAGTGATCGAAAGTCCCTTTGTCTTTAGTTATTTGTCGAATTTCAGAAACAATACAATTTTTGTGAGTCATTATTACATATTTAAATTTGGAATTATTCCAAAATGGCAATTTTTAAATTGTTCGAATAATTATTCGATTAATCGAACGATCATTAGTCGAATGAATACCCTAGTATACACTGTTGAAAGTTTATTGAAATTGACTCTCCAATAGATTACTTCTGGTGGGTGAAATATCTACTTTACCAAAGTGCAGTGCAAAAAAAAAACATTAAAGTGACTACGCTATAGATTACCTAGGGACACAAAAGAGACAATTGACTACACTCTTGATTACCTGTGGTATTTAAAGTAGCAAATTAGCTACCATTTTCACTTCAAACAGCTCAAAAATATACAAATTATAGTCAACAAAGTATAGATACATACTCTGCTGGGTAAGACAGGAAGCATAATTCTGACAAATGTTTATATGGTGGCACAATTGTTGAGAGAGAGTGTATAGTGGGAATATATTTTTGGTTTTCTTGCAAATATAACCTGGCTGTATTTTGGCTGTTTGTTTGTTGCTGCTGCTGTTAGCACTGTGATGATAGCAAATTAAGTGCGGAAAAGGGGGTTTATCGGAGAAAAACTAGAAAAAAGATTTCAAAAAATGTTGTTTTGTTTTTTGCCAACTTTTCTATGCCACTTGTCACGTACACACAAATTTTATTCATTCATTCAGGCAGACATATGCAGCCCATCATCATTATATAATCAAAATAAAAACAAACAAACAAACAAATGGGTAAATATTGAAATATATGCGAGTGTATATTAGAATATTCTAACGATATATGCAAAAATACAAATATACAAACATACATATATTTCGAATCATGTTTAAACAGCCTCAAACATTCAGTGTTTTTCTTGTAACCCCAACCCCTTTGCTGTCCTGGTTTTCTAGGAAAAATAGAGAAAACTGAAAAACAAGGAACCAAACTAAATGGAAAAGAACAGTACAGAACAACAATAAAAAGCATATGGCTACAAAAAGGACAGATATTTGGATACATTAAATTTGTTAGGTTATATTAGTTATAGTAATCTTCATGTTGTTGTTATTGTCAAATATTGTATTTGTTGTTGATGCTATTTGTTTATATCTCCGGGGTGTCGATGTCATGTCTATTTCTATGTTTTAAGGTTAAATAAAGTATTTTCTTGGGAAGCTCTCTTTACGTCTCCATAGTTTTGATAGTGATCAAGTGATCCCTTTTAAACAGTATTTCCTTTAAAGTGTTAAAAATAATGTCAATTGGTAATCTAGCGTAGAGTCAATTGTCACTTTAGTGTCCCCAAGTAATCTAGAGTGTAACCAGTTGAAACTTTTTTTATATTTTAATTTAGGTATTTTCATCAACATCTGTTTCATTATTATTTGAACGACTTGTGTGTTTAACATCAGCAACTTATAGAATTACTGTCTTCAGATGACGAAGTTAAATCAATATTCCGACCATATCGAGCCCTTAGCGCCAAATTATCGTAAGCGACATTTTCTAAATTTTTTTTTTTATTCCAAAAATTCAAATTTTATGGACCGACTGATGTTTTAGCGTTCTCAGAATATTAAAATTGTTAATAACTTCAAAATTATAGGGGGTAAGATTTTATCGTAAGTCAATGTTTACATTTTACAGTAAACGAATTTTATCGTAAGCGACACATAATGGTATAGAAAAAAAAGAAGGAAATAAATCTGTAACTTCTAAATGGTTAGATTGGTTTGAATGAAATTTCACATGCGCAAAGAAGAAGTGCTGTCGAGTTTAAGTTCTGAATGTGGACCTCATAAGCCCACCAGGGGCGCGACCAAGGGCCTTCAAAGTAGGACACCTCGGGTATGTTACATTTTAAAAACGATCCTTCGTTTGTGTTCCGATTTCAAAAAAGTTACACATATAAAATCTTTTCATCGAGCGCTACAAAAGACTTAATCATAGCTATCAATTACCTCTTATAGCTTAGGAGATATTCGCATTTGAAAATTAAATTTTCAATATTTTTACCCAACCTACTCCAGTTTTATGATAAGAGCGTATCCAAATATTTTCCGATTTTTTTTCCTTCATTGGACTAACAACATATGTATATGTTAAATAGAAAAAGAACTGTTTAAAAATAATGACTAAGTTCAAAGTTATATGCATTTGAATTTAAAAAATTTTTAAAAAGCGATTTTTCGCTATTTTTTTGGGAAAAAAGAACTTTTTTCTTTTTAAGTTATCGGAAAAAATTTCTAAGAGGATGTATAAGGAATTGCTACTTTCTGAAAGCTAAGTTTTGATAAAATATTTTAAATGAAAAAAAAATTTAAAATTTTTGTTACCGAAGGGACCAGGTCCATTCAAAAAACACCTATTTTTTATGTAAAATTAAACTTTAGGGAAAAAATTCTCAAATCGCATATTCGATATCAAAATGTAGTAACCGATTTTGGATGGCCCAATATGCTTTTAATTATTTTGTAAAGGGTTCCGATAACTTCGACCCTAGTATGGATATTATAGCCAAAAAAACTAAAAATTTCCATTTTTGGAATTTTTCAACACTTTTTTGGGATTTGCGGGATTGCTGATAATAAATTTCAAAATTCGTTTTTATTTTTCCATTTTGAATAGAAAATTTTACATAACTGTGAAATTTCATTAAAAATTATTCATAAATAACAATTTTATTTCAATTCGAAAAAATTTGTATCTATCATCAGTGATGTTAACCGTACGGTAATTACCGTATTGTACGGTAATTTAGACCTCCGTACGGTAGGCAGGTAATTTATACATTTGTACGGTAATTTTAAAAAGTTTTAATTTTTAAAAATTATATCCCAAACGTTATATTTCCATAATGTGTCTACATATAATGTACATATTTCTCATTAAAATAATCATAAAACTTTGAGGATGATGATAACCAACTACCACTAAACAAAATATATCTACGCGGTAAAGTAATCGCAAGTCTTTCAAGTATGGATATTTCAACATACAAATTAGTATTAAAAACTGATCGTAATAAATCCCCAATTGTTCGATACCAATATTTCTATAATTCCTTTAGTTTTGCATTTCCCAGAAGCTGTTGAAATGGATGAATTTAAATAGATACGGAATTTATATTATAAGGCAAATAAATGATGTTGATAAAAATGGCATTCTGCTGTTTAACAAACATGGTCCTATATTCAAAACCCACTATCTTTGATATTCACGAAAATTACTTTTTGATAGTAAAATGTTCAGTAAAACAGCCCTCATCTATGGTGTGAATTTCTTACAACCTATTGTCTTTTGCAGTTTTATTTGCATTTTTGTTATATCTCTATGTTAAACAATTATTTTTTTCCGAATGCAAAAGCCTCTATCTTTTCAAATAATTTTCAAATATTTTTTTGGAATAATTTCTTCTTGCAATTTTTCAATCATTTAAAAAAATGAATTACCATGAAAATATTTTACCATTTTGTTTTTGGAAAATATAATTTCCATGGCATAAAAATAAATGGTTAAAGTTGGAGTTTGATTAAAAAGTGTCTACTTTTAAAGTTTTTTTTTATCTTATGTTGTATTATTAGCCGTTATCTTAAATAAATCACGTTAAAAACTGACAGATGGCATAAATGAAATCAAAATAATTTAATTCTATTAAAATGCAAAATCCTCTATCTTTTCATTTTTATATACACATTGAATATTTTGAGAAGAAAAACACTCTAGCATACCAAATTTTAATAACTCAAGTAATACGCGACAAAAAACAGTTTTTTGGCTTTCCTGAAAAGTTGTTTTTTAAGATAGAGAGTTTTGAATATAGGCCCTCGATATATTGAATTTCAATAAGAAAATATTATTATTTTTGTACTAAACTTTGGATACGGTAATTTTACCTAAAAAACGGTAATTTTTTTAGGGCTGTACGGTAATCGAAATTAAAAAGTTAACATCACTGTCTATCATGATGTAATAAGTAAGGTGAGAGCGTTTCGACAACAAACACATTATTTCTTGCAGACAAGAGCATAGGTTTTGTCAAAATTGAATTTTTCAAATAAAAAATTAACAAGTTTTATTTTTGCATATTAACTAAAGAACGGCCGTTAAATTTTAATTATTTTTGAAAAAGAACAACGGTTTAATAGTGCTTTATCCAAATTTCATTATATGAAATCTTTTTATTCACATTTTCATTCACGTTTTTTGATTTAAAATTTTTTTTTCTTTGAAAATAAAATTTATTATTTTTCAAAATAAATTCAGTTTGACAAAACACAAGCACTTTTAAAATAGATAAATAAAAATCAGCTGTGGTGTTGATTTCACCTTACTTAGTGCATCCTGGTATCTATGCAAAAATTTAATAATAAACATTTTTTGTCATATTTTTTAATAAAGTATTCCATGAATTTTTAATTGTCAATAGTTATAAATATTTTTGAAAAATAGACAAATAGCTTGAATGAAATTATATTATATCGCATCATAACATTTTTAATTCTATGTATAAATTTCAAAATAATCGAAAAAACCTTCTCCTGTAAAATTTGTGTTTTGTCGCTTACGATAATTTGGCGCTAAGGGCTCGATATTTTGTACGAAATTTTCAAACTGTTTCCTTTAAACTTTCATCAATTTTTAAATATAGTTCATCAATGGAAACGAGTTGTTCTCCATTTTTACAAAGCCTGAATTTTCAGCTGTCAAACTGATTTTTTTGGCTGGTAAAATAAGGTGCTTGGAAGTTTTGCCTCACACTGTCTTTATAGTTCAGACTCTGCTCCATCCGATTACTATTTGTTTCGATCGCTCTCTCTGAGATATGCTTCACTTTAACTGATTTAGGCAAAATCATTAGTTTGGCGTCAGTCTCCAGCACTGCTGGGTTACACAATGTGTTTCTGTATGCGTGTTTTTGGCCGTGATAGTTAGTGAGTTTGCATGTTTGTTAATTGAAATTTGTAGGCATTTTGAAAAGTTGTTAGTTTTCTTGTGAAATCTGAGCTTTACTTCAGGGTCTGTCTGCAGAAAGAAACATGATTAATAAATTAAATCTTAAAATTTGTATAATTTGTTTTCTAAATCAATGTCAGTGATTAACAAAATGTATTAGATTTCAGAAAATGTGTCAATGATAGCTTTAGGGGTAACATTTTATTTAAATTAAAAGATTATTAAAGAAAAAAAGGTTTAACAAATAACAACTAAATATCAGCAATTTAAAATGTTTAAATAAGATTCTAAAGTGAAAAACACTGATATAAAATAAATGGCAGTTGTCAAAAAAGTAATAACGAACCACTTTTCAATTGTTGAGGTTTGCAGAGCGGGAGAAAAAATTTCCCTCTTTCCACAACCACAAACATTTTGACATTTTCTTTTGTTTATTTGTTTTCTATTGCCATATTATTGGAACCAACTGATTCATATCTGTGTAATCTGTGGTGAAAATATGCATGTTAAGAATAGGCTCTAACAAATCAATGTCAAAATTCATGGAAATTTATTGTCATAAGTGGTATCGAAGGACGATACACAGTGGTTTAAAAAATTATTTTTTTTTTTAAATAATTCGGTATATTGGAAACTATTGGAGATATTGTTATGAAATTTCACATGGTTTGAGCTGAGGTCTTTTCGAGTTGATTTACGTTTGTTCAGCTTCCTAGCTCTAATGAGGGCCAGGACGTAGCCCCTCAAATTTGGTCACCTCGGGTCTCATATTTTTTAAAAAAAATCGCCAAAAAAATCGTAAGCATATTTTTTGTATTTATATTCAAACTTTCAGCTCATTCGCATAATAAATGGATTTTTGGCGATTTTTTTTAAAAAAATTGAGACCCGAGGTGACCAAATTTGAGGGGCTAAGTCATGGCCCCCATTAGAGTTAGGAAGCTGAACAAACGTAAATCAACTCGAAAACACCTCAGCTCAAACTGTATGAAATTTCGTAAGAATATCTGCAATAGTTCCCAAGATACCGAATTATTTCCAAACAAAAAAAAGTTTTTAAACCACTGTGCGATATTAAACACATGGAAATTATGTTTTGTATTTAAGCCATTTTCGGCACTCATAATAACTCATGATATTGTTAATATTTATGGGCTCTGCCTAACAAATAATCGATATTCCTTCCTTCTATAAAAATTCAAAGCCGTTTGGTCACGTATTTCACATGATATTTACCAAATGCCAACTCCAAATTGACAAAGCGCGCCATAACGAATACTTTGGCGCATTATTTCAAGTTATTACTTTATTTTATTTGGCTTATAATTTATTTGGGCAACTTAAATAAAGTGTGGCAATACATTAAAAACGACTACAACTTCAAATAATGCAATAAAAATAATAATAACAAAAAACACTTGATTATAATGATCACACTTTCCACATAAACAAGTGAAAATCCTGTATCTTTCACTAAAAGTAATAAAGTGGTAATAAAAAAACAAGAAAAGGAAATGGAAATGGCAACGAGACATCCTTGTATTCTAATACTTTTCTACACATATTCATATGTACAAACTTATTTCAGAGAATACACATGCAAAAAACAAAAAATAAAATATTAAAGGACAAATGTCAGACACAAGGCCTGATAGGAGAGTTGCTATAGAGAATCAGCATTATTATATCTAATCCATATGAATAGTGTTTGCAACATATTGAGGGTCATCGAGTGAGGGGAGTGGACCATTTCAAGGAAATATAAAAGCATTTAGTTGGTGTTGTGCAACCTTTAAAGTGTGTGCTAATAAGTAGCTGTGATATAATGTTTGCATTTGAATCAGTGGTCGACACTCATGGCCATCAGGGGCCGAATAGGATCGTTAATTTCTCTGTGATCTATGCGAATGTTAATGAAGGTCATTAAAGTGATATAATAAGGACACAAGATCATAGTAAGATTATAACAAATCAATATTCCATAATCACTTTTTGGCAATCAACACAATGCTATAGATCATTCCAACATTTTTCACCAACAGAAAACCTAAACATCAAAGGAGTAGGATCTCTTGTTACAAAACCATTATTTTGGATGAATCTACAAGTCTTTATATTAAAGACTTCAAGTCTTTACATTAAAGACTTCAAGTCTTTACATTAAAGACTTCAAGTCTTTACATTAAAGACTTCAAGTCTTTACATTAAAGACTTCAAGTCTTTACATTAAAGACTTCAAGTCTTTACATTAAAGACTTCAAGTCTTTACATTAAAGACTTCAAGTCTTTACATTAAAGACTTCAAGTCTTTACATTAAAGACTTCAAGTCTTTACATTAAAGACTTCAAGTCTTTACATTAAAGACTTCAAGTCTTTACATTAAAGACTTCAAGTCTTTACATTAAAGACTTCAAGTCTTTATATTAAAGACTTCAAGTCTTTATATTAAAGACTTCAAGTCTTTATATTAAAGACTTCAAGTCTTTATATTAAAGACTTCAAGTCTTTATATTAAAGACTTCAAGTCTTTATATTAAAGACTTCAAGTCTTTATATTAAAGACTTCAAGTCTTTATATTAAAGACTTCAAGTCTTTATATTAAAGACTTCAAGTCTTTATATTAAAGACTTCAAGTCTTTATATTAAAGACTTCAAGTCTTTATATTAAAGACTTCAAGTCTTTATATTAAAGACTTCAAGTCTTTATATTAAAGACTTCAAGTCTTTATATTAAAGACTTCAAGTCTTTATATTAAAGACTTCAAGTCTTTATATTAAAGACTTCAAGTCTTTATATTAAAGACTTCAAGTCTTTATATTAAAGACTTCAAGTCTTTATATTAAAGACTTCAAGTCTTTATATTAAAGACTTCAAGTCTTTATACTAAAGACTTCAAGTCTTTATATTAAAGACTTCAAGTCTTTATATTAAAGACTTCAAGTCTTTATACTAAAGACTTCAAGTCTTTATATTAAAGACTTCAAGTCTTTATATTAAAGACTTCAAGTCTTTATATTAAAGACTTCAAGTCTTTATATTAAAGACTTCAAGTCTTTATATTAAAGACTTCAAGTCTTTATATTAAAGACTTCAAGTCTTTATATTAAAGACTTCAAGTCTTTATATTAAAGACTTCAAGTCTTTATATTAAAGACTTCAAGTCTTTATATTAAAGACTTCAAGTCTTTATATTAAAGACTTCAAGTCTTTATATTAAAGACTTCAAGTCTTTATATTAAAGACTTCAAGTCTTTATATTAAAGACTTCAAGTCTTTATATTAAAGACTTCAAGTCTTTATATTAAAGACTTCAAGTCTTTATATTAAAGACTTCAAGTCTTTATATTAAAGACTTCAAGTCTTTATATTAAAGACTTCAAGTCTTTAAAGACTTCAAGTCTTTAAAGACTTCAAGTATTTATATTAAAGACTTCAAGTATTTATATTAAAGACTTCAAAGTCTTTATATTAAAGACTTCAAAGTCTTTATATTAAAGACTTCAAAGTCTTTATATTAAAGACTTCAAAGTCTTTATATTAAAGACTTCAAAGTCTTTATATTAAAGACTTCAAAGTCTTTATATTAAAGACTTCAAAGTCTTTATATTAAAGACTTCAAAGTCTTTATATTAAAGACTTCAAAGTCTTTATATTAAAGACTTCAAAGTCTTTATATTAAAGACTTCAAAGTCTTTATATTAAAGACTTCAAAGTCTTTATATTAAAGACTTCAAAGTCTTTATATTAAAGACTTCAAAGTCTTTATATTAAAGACTTCAAAGTCTTTATATTAAAGACTTCAAAGTCTTTATATTAAAGACTTCAAGTCTTTATATTAAAGACTTCAAGTCTTTATATTAAAGACTTCAAGTCTTTATATTAAAGACTTCAAGTCTTTATATTAAAGACTTCAAGTCTTTATATTAAAGACTTCAAGTCTTTATATTAAAGACTTCAAGTCTTTATATTAAAGACTTCAAGTCTTTATATTAAAGACTTCAAGTCTTTAAGTATTTATATTAAAGACTTCAAGTCTTTATATTAAAGACTTCAAGTCTTTATATTAAAGACTTCAAGTCTTTATATTAAAGACTTCAAGTCTTTATATTAAAGACTTCAAGTCTTTATATTAAAGACTTCAAGTCTTTATATTAAAGACTTCAAGTCTTTATATTAAAGACTTCAAGTCTTTAAGTATTTATATTAAAGACTTCAAGTCTTTAAGTATTTATATTAAAGACTTCAAGTCTTTATATTAAAGACTTCAAGTCTTTATATTAAAGACTTCAAGTCTTTATATTAAAGACTTCAAGTCTTTATATTAAAGACTTCAAGTCTTTATATTAAAGACTTCAAGTCTTTATATTAAAGACTTCAAGTCTTTATATTAAAGACTTCAAGTCTTTATATTAAAGACTTCAAGTCTTTATATTAAAGACTTCAAGTCTTTATATTAAAGACTTCAAGTCTTTATATTAAAGACTTCAAGTCTTTATATTAAAGACTTCAAGTCTTTATATTAAAGACTTCAAGTCTTTATATTAAAGACTTCAAGTCTTTATATTAAAGACTTCAAGTCTTTATATTAAAGACTTCAAATCTTTATATTAAAGGCTTCAAGTCTTTAAAGTATAAAGGCTTCAAGTCTTTATAGTATTAAGGCTTCAAGTCTTTTCAAGTCTATTATACTAAAAACTTCAAGGCTTTTCAAGTATTCAAATTCAGCTACTTCTAGTTTCTTTCAGTTTTTAGAAAATCTACCAAATTCCCCTAATTTTAGAAAATTTTAAATTCTAAACATTTCTATCTCCTAACCATTCCCTACACCTTGTAACAATAAACCATTTATTTGCAAGTTTTTGTTAATAATTTGTTTTAGTTTTTTTGTTTATTTATTAGATTTTCCTTTATTAAAATAATATTTACGCGCCTTTAGTAAATGTTCTCTTTGTTGTTTATGACAAATGATGCTGGGGCCATTATTTAAAAATAAATATTGCGGCCATTCATCTCATGTCAAACTGACATCACTTAGTTCTGCGTTGTATTCTGTTTTTGTAGTTTTGAGGGTTGTGGATTTTCTAATGATGTGGAAAGTTACACGTGAAATAGGTTTTCATATTTTTTTCTCATTGTTATGTTTCATATTAAATTGATGCTGGCATTATTAATTATTCTTATTGAGGTTTTTGAAATTAGATTATAAATTATTAGCCACTCATGCTTGATTTTTATAAATTATTATTAACAATTTTCAATAGAAAAGCTTAAAGAGCTTAATAATTGTTATTGACACGCGTGGAAATTAACATGCGTTTATTCTCAGTACTTAGGCTGATTGTGTTATATTATACAACAACAAGTAATAACTTTAAACTTAATTGTATCGCTTTGAAAAAAGGCAATCAAATAAACATAGTTTGTAAATATGTAGTTGTAAATATTTATAAATTTTTGAATCATATTACGATCATGATATAGATAATATATACATTTTTATATAATATGTAAAACAACATAATACTCCTGTTAAGTATATTATTTTTAAGTTAAAATAATTTAAAATGTTTCTTTTTAAATTTAGGATGGTCTATCATAATAAAGTAACACAAAATCCTGTACCTCCCCTAAAAGAAAAAGGAAAAGAAATCGTTGCCAAATATTTACAAATTTATTTATTGCATTAAATTACATGCTAATGTTGGCGAAAAGTCATCAATAAACAATGCCACACTCACTCAAACAATCAAATTTACACACTTTACGCTCCCACACCCACAATTTCACACTTCCGCTTTGTAATTTACATACAAAATGGCGACACATCCAACACTACTCGTTTCTCTTATTCGTAATATATCGACATGTGTTGATTCTCTCCCATCACTCTCTCCCACAAACAAATTTAACCTACCAACAACCACAGGCAAATAACGGTATATTTGGTGTAACTGATACAAACATATGTATGTATGGAATACAGTGCCCTACAAACATAAACAAATTTATTGACAACATTCTGTTATTCAGGCTTAAGAAAATTAAGAAATTCTCATCATCATCGTCATCATCTCCGTATTATTATTTCATTTATTCATTTCTCTTCCTTATTTCCAATTTTATGTTGTAGTTGCTGTTTTTTTTTTTTTTTGTCAATTTACGATTGATTGGAAATCATAAATATACCTAATGATGGCTTTGAAATCTTGTGCATGATATAGACATCCTTCAATGTGAGCGAGCGTTGCGTCCTTCTAGCAGGCTGCGTGTTTTTTTTATTTTCTGTATTTCTGCTGTTTAAAGGACTATTTGCATGAGTATTTGTGGGTGTCTGTTTGTATGAGTGTTTATTTTATTGATTAATAAATGGTATTGGGTTGATATTGCTTTGCTCTTGACATTAGTCATAGTCATTCGACGTGTCTAATGATGAATGCTCATTTATTAGATTTATTCATGTACCTTTATCAAAATATTATACAATACAATACAATATTGGAAAATATTTTTAAATAAATATTGGATTTTCTTAAGAAGTAAATATTAAATTTTTTCAAATAAATTTCAATTGCTACTTTCTACAACTTTTGATCAATCAACAGAGGGATATTGCTAAATTGCATGTGTTATCTATATGCATCCAGAATATATCAACAGCCTAAAATTAAAAAGTGTAAACTTAAAAAGATAGACATTTAAAAAGAGACCAAAAGAATCATTCAGCATACCAGTATCTTGAAGAGTCTTGAAGTCTTTTATGCTATAAAGACTTCAAATCTTTTATATTAAAAATTTCAAGTCTTTTATACTAAAGACTTTATACCAAAGATTTTCAACACTTGAAAATTTTTAGTATAAAAGACTTGACGTCTTTAGTATAAACAACTTGACAGTGTTTAGTATAAAAAACGTGAAGTCTTTAGTATAAAAGACTAAAGCCAGTCTCTATATTTTCTGTAAATTAAATTTGCAGTAAATAAATATTAATAATAATAATTTAGTATAAAAGACTTGAAGTCTTTAGTATAAAAGACTTGAATACTTGAAAGTCTTTAGTAGAAAAAACTTGAAATTTTTAGTATAAAAGACTTGAAGTCTTTTTAGCATAAAAGACTTGTAGTCTTAGGACTTGAAGTCTCTTTAGAATAAAAGACTTCAAGGCTTTAGCATAAAAGACTTGAAGTCTTTAGTATAAAACAAGTAAGAGTGCTATATTCGGCTGTGCCGAATCTTATATACCCTTCACCAAATTATACTTCAAAATTTTAAATATTTTTAGGTAAACAAAAATATTTCATTTTTTTTTTTATTTTTTTTTAAATTTAATTTTTTTTTTTTTTAAATTTTTTTTGTGAAAAAAAATTCGGGTTAAAATTTTTTTTTCCGATTTTGACCCATTGTAGGTCCAACTTACTATGGTCTTATATACGTCGTTGCAAATGTCTTTGAAATATTTATCATTAGATATCCATATTGTCTATATTAATGTCTTAGTAATCCAGATATAGGTCAAAAATAGGTAAAAAATCGAGGTTGTCTTGGTTTTTTCCTCATATCTCAGCCATTTGTGGACCGATTTTGCTGATTTTAAATAGCAAAATTCTCGCATGTCTGACAGAATTATTGAAGATTTGGATCCCGAAGATATCTGGGGTCTTCAGAAAATTGATTTCAACAGACAGATGGACATGGCTTAATCGACTCCGCTATCTATAAGGATCCAGAATATATATACTTTATAGGGTCGGAAATGAAAAATGTAGAAATTACAAACGGAATGACAAACTTATATATACCCTTCTCACGAAGGTGAAGGGTATAATAATTGAAGGCTTTATTAAAAACGACTTGAAGTCTTTCGAATAAAATGCTTGAAGTCTTTAGTATAAAAGACTTGTCGTCTTTAGTATAAACAACTTGACAGTCTTTAGTATAAAAGACAATAGACTTCAGTCTTTATAATAAAAGACTGGAAGTCTTTAATATAAAAAGGCGAAGGCCCAGACAGCCAGTACTTTTTTTCTCTATATTTTCTGTAAATTAAATTTGCAGTAAATAAATATTAATAATAATAATAATAATTTAGTATAAAAGACTTGAAGTCTTTAGTATAAAAGACTTGAATACTTGATGTGTTTTGTATAAAAGACTAGAAGTCTTTAGTATAAAAGACTTGAAATCTTTAGTATAAATCAATTGAAGTCTTTAGTATTTCTAGAATTGAAGTCTCAAATACTTCATCTAAAAGAGTCCTTATGCAAAGACCTAAATATTCTTTACTCAAAGATTTAAGCACATAAATATTTTTTACTTAAAGACTTTCATATTTAAATAAATGACCCTTTCTAAATACTTAAACATTTTATTACAATTCACCACAAGTTGCAAGGGTTTATATAAGTTTGCCATTTCATTTGTTATTTCAACATTTTTCATTAGCGACCCCACAAAGTATATATGTATATTCTGGATCGTTATGAATATCCTAGTCGATATAGCCATGTCCGTATGTCTGTATGTTGAAATTAACTTTCCATAGCCTCCAAACAACTTACATACATCAATATATCCGCTATAGACCCGGTTGGGTTGCAATTTAAAATCGAGACATGTCTGAGATATAAGGAAAAAACCGGGACAACCTCGATTTTTTACCAATTTTTGATCTATGTATATCTGGTTTACGAAGTCATTAATAAATTGGATATCTAATGATAGATACTTCAAAGTCCAACGACTTATATAACGCCATAGTAAGTCGGACCTACAATCGGTCAATATAGGGACAAATATTTTTCAATCCGAATTTTTTTTCAACAAAAAAAAAAATTTTAACATAAAATTGTTTTTTGTTTAAATTTAAAAAAAAAAATTTTTCACTAAAAAATTAAAATAAAAATTGTTTTTATTTTTTTTTTAAATTTGAATAATAAAATTGTTTTTACTAATAAATTTAAAAAAAATGATAAAAAAATTAAATTTTTTTAATTTATTAAAATAAAAATTGTTTTTATTCTTTTTTTAAATTTGGATACCTAAAAATATTAAAAATTTTAAACTATAATTTGATGGAGGATAAGATTCGGCACACCCGAATATAGCTCTCTTATTGTTTTATTTTAAAACTAAAATTGTTTTTACAAAAAGTTTTAGTATTTACTATGAGGTCTTTACTAATAGACGATTCGATAATTTATTATATGTCTTCTTTAAGCAAATTTCATATTTTAAGCTATAACAAAATTGTATAAGCCCCTAAATACTATATCTACATCTGTTCCTCAAGCACTGCATAAAAGAAAAGCAACAGGTGTTTTCCCTCACAATTTTTCTTATAAAACTTACCCTCGAAAATTACTTAACACAAACAACTTCTTTATAAAATAGTTAACTAAAAACGTAAGCCTTTTACACTTGATAGAATTTTACAAAATCCATGTCATGTATAAGATTTCAAGTAAATAATTTATACAAATAACTGATTGAATTATTCGCTGTCAAGATTATGTCATATTAAATTCTGATAAATTCATAATTTTGCAGATTGCTTTGATTTAATAATTCAACAGGAGAAAATTATTAGAAGAAGAGAAATAAAACTGTTAAACCAAATAAGTTGGCAACGAAATAAATTCATAAACATGCTGTCAAAAATGGATTTATATCAATATTACTTACATATTGTTTGGAAAATGTATTTGAAATCAAAAAAAAAAATAAAATAAAAATCAGGGGAGAAGAGAAAATATAGGGAAAAATGCAAAATAAAAAAATCTAAAAAATTTTAAAGTAATGGACAAAAAACCATTGAAAAATTAAAAGTGGCTCTGATATAAACTTAATTTCTAATATTTAATCATTAAACTTTAGATTTAGGTATTTTTGTTACGTTGTTTTGAATTTTATGTGGCAATAGAGTTTTAGCACGCAAGTTTATTTGTTTAAAATATTAACATAACTTTTTGCTTTGTAGGCCTAAATTTATGCTTAAAAATTGTTTATGTATTAACATTTTCCAAAGATTGACATATTTTCTGTCTGCCGTTTTTAACCCCAATCAATTTTGTACTGCAGAAATGGCAAATAAATAAAATTTTCTAAACTTTTTAAATATTTACACAGCTCTACTTTTCTACATCAATTTATTGTTCTTTTACTTCTGTAACATATTTTACTGCTAAAGAGTATTGATAACAATTTTAACTTTGTTTAACTTTCTATGGATTTTATGTTTCCTTTTGTTTGCCTTGGTTTTTTTTTAATATTTTATTTGCCTTGTAACCATTTTTGTAAAAAAAATATAGAGGTGGTGATTTAATTAGCAAAGTTATACACAAAATTGCAAAGAAAATTTCTGGCAACAAAACAATTTGTGCAAACAAACTAAAATCAAATTATTATATTGTAGGAGAAAAGGGAAATACAAGACTGAAGTCTTTAATTGAAGAATGAAGTTTTTAATGTAGAAGAATGAAGTCTTTAATATAGAAGACTTCAGTCTTTTATATAGAAGACTTCAGTCTTTTATATAGAAGACTTAAGTCTTTAATATGGAAGACTTAAGTCTTTAATATGGAAGACTTATGTCTTTAATATAGATGACTTAAGTCTTTTATACAGAAGACTTGAGTCTTTTATACAGAAGACTTGAGATTTTAATATAGAAGACTTCTGTCTTTAATATAGAAGACTTCAGTCTTTAATATGGAAGACTTAAGTCTTTAATATGGAAGACTTCAGTCTTTAATATAGAAGACTTAAGTCTTTTATATAGAAGACTTCAGTCTTTAATATAGAGACTTAAGTCTTTAATATAGAAGACTTAAGTCTTTAATATAGAAGACTTAAGTCTTTAATATGGAAGACTTAAGTCTTTAATATGGAAGACTTAAGTCTTTAATATGGAAGACTTAAGTCTTTAATATGGAAGACTTAAGTCTTTAATATGGAAGACTTAAGTCTTTAATATAGAAGACTTAAGTCTTTAATATAGAAGACTTAAGTCTTTAATATAGAAGACTTAAGTCTTTAATATAGAAGACTTAAGTCTTTAATATAGAAGACTTAAGTCTTTAATATAGAAGACTTAAGTCTTTAATATAGAAGATTTAAGTCTTTAATATAGAAGACTCAGTCTTCTATATTGTGTAAATTTGATTAAATAAAGAGTTGTTACTAAACTGTTCTTATTTTTCAGTCGTTAAAATAGAAGACTTAAGACTTTTATATAGAAGACTTCAGTCTTTTATATAGAAGACTTCAGTCTTTTATATAGAAGACTTCAGTCTTTTATATGGAAGACTTCAGTCTTTCATATAGAAGACTTGAGATTTTAATATAGAAGACTTAAGTCTTTAATATAGAAGACTTCAGTGTTTCATATTGAAGACTTCAGTATTTAATATAAAAGACTTAAGTCTTTAATATAGAAGACTTCAGTCTTTAATATAAAAGACTTCAGCCTTTAATATAGAAGACTTAAATCTTTAATATAGAAGACTTCTGTGTTTCATATAGAAGACTTCAGTCTTTAATATAGAAGACTTAAGTCTTTAATATAGAAGTCCTAAGTCTTTTATATAGAAGACTTGAGATTTTAATATAGCAGAATTCAGTCTTTAATATAGAATACTTAAGGCTTTAATATGAAAGACTTAAGTCTTTAATATAGAAGACTGGCAACATATGGCCTCCGAGCCAAAAGATCTGCTCATCTTTTGCGGCCAAGAACGAAACAAGCCAATATTGGATACTCTGATCCAAAGTGAAGCGTATCTCAGAGATAGCGTTCTGTATCAATCGAAACAAATAGTAGTCGGACGGGGCACGGTCTGGACAATAAAGCGGGTTATCCCAAACTTCCCAACCACTTCATTCTAAGTACATTTTAACAGGTACTGCAGCATGTTTCCGAACGTTGTGATTATAGAATATTACGGATATTTGTCGGCTAATGCTCGCTTCAAACGAATCAGTTGGTACAGTTCTCTGGTTAGATTTCAGGAGCTCATTTGGTGGGAGCACCCTTTTGCTCTCACCAAATGCAAAGAATTACCTTAGAGCCATGAATATTTGGTGTTGTTGTAGAAGCAGTGATTGCTGAGTTGACAGACCTTGGCCAATTGAACTCGGGTCATTCCGGTGCGTAGAATCGGCTGTCGTGGAAATGTGGCTTTGGTGTCGATTCGGCTGGTTAGACGGGCTTCACGTAGGATCTTTTAAGCTTCGGTTTGTCGTAATGGATCCATTTTCCATCACAAGTAATAATTCGTTGCAACAATAATTTCCTTTATAGCGTTCGAGCATCATAAAAAATCGTCTTTCAAGGTCTCTCAGCTTCAGTTCTTATGGTATCCAATTTCCATGCTTTTGAACGAATCCTGCTGCTCGGCAACGTTTTGAAATTGCTGCTTGAGTAGTGCCCAATGATTTTGCAAGCTCTTGTTAAGTTTGACAACAATCGACATGGAGTAAAGCCTCCAAATCTTAGTCTTCACACTCTTTTGGTTGGCCTGGTTGATATTTGTCTTCTGTGTCAAAGTCATCACTTCTGAAACCCGTGTGCTTCAGCGGTGTGCTTCAGCGGCACTTTTTTCAAATTAATGAAGTAAATCAAAACATGCCGCATATGACGCTTTGTTGGTACAAAATTCAACATTTTCGAAGCAAAAAAAAAAAAAAAACGTTGTTTACACTATAATGTTCAATAACTAAGTGAGAATAAATGACAGATATGTACCCTTCAAAATGACATATAAGTTATTAATAATAAAACAAACCGCGTTCATAAAGATACGCCATCGTTTGGGTGCCCCGATAGACTAGACGATAGTTAACATAGCTGTGGAGCATACAACTTGGACAAAAAGCTTTGAGTTGATGGTTGTAGAAGTAGAACTTTTATGAAGCTACTGGAAGGAAGATGGCCCTGTTTAAATAGTGGCAGAGGTTCAGTCGGTAATTAGTTTATCATAGGCGCTGTTAGAAGTAACATAAACTATATTACTGGAATATTAATGAACATTATAAAGTGAGTTTTTAAAGAGTGTAATATAACTGTGTAGAAAAATTGTTGTGTAAATTTGATTAAATAAAGAGTTGTTACTAAACTGCTCTTATTTTTGCAATCAAAAGAATACGGTTTAAACAAAGGAAAGAAACCACCGTTTTTAAAAGGTAGAAACGTAACAATATTTTAATAAAGCCTTTGAGTGAAGATTACTTACGAATTTAAGTAAAGAATATTATTAATATTTACATTTTTTTATTAAAGACTCCTTAAGTTCTTTAATAAAGACTGTGGACTGCACGGTGGATTAAAGTAAAGAATACTGATCAGTTTACTTTAAGGTGGGTTTAAACTAATATTTATGGACGTATAAGGTATAAATATCACCCTTACGTTTAGTACTATTTATTAAAAACTTCTATTTAGTTGCTCTCAGCTGTTTTCTTATTTTTTTTCTGGCAAATACTTATAAAAGAAAATATTAAATTCATTTTATGATGAAAAACAAAAAAAGCTAAAATAATAATAATAATTCGGCAACATAATAATACAAAACACATGCTGGGCTGTGATGTGCAGAGTTTTTATTTTTTTCATAATTCTTCTTTTGGGCGCATAAAGTTGGATTGAAAATGGTTGGTTGGTTGGTTGCTTGAACTGGTTGTTTGGGAAACAAAAGGAACATCAAATACATGAATAAATAAATAAATACAATACATACAAACATATGTGAGTGTATTAAAGTAAATAAAGTCATACACACGTACTCTCACAAAAACTTGCTTGAACATATAAATTTATTCAATCTAAAACCAAAAAAAAGAAAGAACCCAGCAGAGTTAAACAAGTAGCCAATGTAACCCTTATAGACAGTAATTTTCACTAATTTCTAGATCATCTGACATGTATGAAGAGAGAAGTCAGTTGTTTACATTATACACCCAAATAACCTAACGTGAAGTCAATTGTCACACAGAGAAAACATATTCGTGATAGCAACCGAATTTGTTGCCAATCGAATGAATGACACATAGAATTTTTCGGTTCTATCAACGGAAAGTCAGTTGATACAGACTTTTGTTACCCTTTCCAAAATTCTGTAGCCACAACTGTAAAATTCGGTCAAAATCATTCGATTCGGTTGCTATCACGAATCTGTTTTCTCTGTGCACTTTAGTGTCTCTAAGTAATCTAAGGTGTAGTCACTTTAAATGTTTATTTTGTATAGCTCTTTAGAAAGTAGTTATTTTACTCACCAGAAGTAATCTATTGGAGAGTTGTCGGAGGAAGGTTGTATAGTCTATGATATATCTTTTTAACTGAGATCAATTAGCATCCGTAAGTAAAGTAACCAGTTAGATAGCTATTAAGTTAAATGACTCCATGTAGCCGGTATGTGAATCCAATGTGTTGACTACTTTGGACCAGCTATGAGACAGTATCATTGCAATCCAAAAAGGCCAATCTAACTAGTCACTAGTAGCTAGTTCTGTAACTAGTTGTCACCCTAAATGATAGGTAAAATCACTAGTTCGGGACAGTCTTCTAAAACTGCTGGGGAATGCCTACACTCTCTCTCAAACATAAATAAATGTTGGAGTGGTTGTGTATATGTGTATGATTTTATTTGTAAACACATTTGTATGTCCTTAGGGATGCATTTGGATTTTTGTTTTTTTTAAAGCTAAAAAGAAACAATATCCTTGTGAAGACAAAAAATAAAACACTTCTATAACTTCTTTGAATTGTGAAGTTGAAAATAAAAAATAAATATAACAAAAGCCAGAAAAAAAAATATTAAAGAAGTGGCAACAACTGAAATTTGATTTTTTTTCTGAAATTTTGTATTCTTTTTTCTTATTATATCAAAGCAACTAAAAAGCTAAAGAAAATTAAGTATTACAAGAAAGAGATGTTGCTAAAATTAACCGCCCTCTCGTTTAACAATTGTAGCAAAAGAACATAATTTATTAAAGCATGAAATGAGAGTCTTAAAAAGAGAGAGAGAGAGCAGAAATATTATAACATTTATGTTTTCCTTTAGAAATAACGGCAAAATTGTCAAAAAAAAAAGTTTTAGAGGAATTAAAGTTGCAACTGTTGATTCATTTCGTCGTGGGATAAAGAAGCTTTATTGGTATTTTATTAAAATTGGAGTAACAATAAATTAATAAATTAAAATTTTACCTTTCAAAAAAGATAACCCAACCGATTTTATTATTATACTTGAAGTTTTAAATAATTCATAAAAATTCTTCGTTTGAAAACAAGTAAGAAATTATGGTAGATAACACAGGGTAACAAAATCGAAACAAATTTAGAGGTTTTTTAAACCGCTATACAATTGTGATGTATTGTGGTTCCAGTAGTACAAATATGCTCCAAATTTTAAATTCTATGGAGAGGTTTTTTTTAAAAAAAATTTTTAATTAAACATTTTTTTTAGACGTTTCTTCACATAATTAATGATAACTCAAAAAGGCTATGTCTGATGTTATCAAAATAAACTTGGGAAAGTTGAGACTTACATAACCTTTAATCCGTTTATATATTGAGTTTTAATCGGTTTAGTAGTTTCGGAGTTATAATAACAAATTGAAGCAAAAAATATATTTTATACGTGAAAATAGCAAATTTTTTTGTTTAAAAAAAATCATAAAAAATCGAAAACGGCAGAAATTGTTCAGATTGAATGCTTTATCGCAATACTACATGTCATAGCAACAAAATGAGATATCGGTCATAAACATCCATGGATTCTTTTCGAATTTATTCACAATTAAGTGAATTCCCTCATTTTCACAAAATTTTAGTTTTTTGTATAATTTATATAAAATTGTATGTTCTTTCGATTGATTAAATTTTGAAAACATATTCCCCTACTATGTGCAAATTTTCACATAAATATTGCGTTTCAATCGGCTCAGTAGTTTCGGAGTTATAATAACAAATTGAAGCAACAAATATATTTTTTACTTGAAAATAGCTATTTTTTTGTTTTAAAAAAATCATGAAAAATCGAAAACGGCAGAACTTGTTCAGATTTAATGCTTTATAACAATGCCACATATAATAGGAACAAAATGATATAGCGATTATAAAAATCAATGGATTCTTTTCGAATTTATTCACAATTAAGTGAATTCGCTCATTTTTACAAAATTTTAGTTTTGTGTATGATTTACATAAAATTGAGCAGTTAATGTTCTTATTTCGATTTATTGACTTTTGAAAACATTTTCCCCATGCTATGCACAAATTTTCTCGTATATATTGCGTTTCAATCGGCTTAATAGTTTCGGAGTTATAATAACAAATTGAAGCAAAAAATATATTTTTTACGTGAAAATTTAAGTTTGGTTTGTTTTAAAAAAATCATAAAAAATCGAAAACGGATGAAATAGTTCAGATTTATTGATTTGTCGCAAAGCCACTTATAATAGGAATAATATGATATATCGATCATATCAATCGATTTATTCTTTTCGGATTAATTCACAATTAAGTGAATTCGCTCAAATTCACAAAATTTTAGTTTTTTGTTTGATATACATAAAATTGAGTAGCTAATGTTCTTCATTCGATTGATTGAATTTTAAAAAAATTTTCCCCATGCAATCGACTCAATAGTTTCGGAGTTATAATAACAAATTGAAGCAAAAAATATATTTTTTACGTAAAAATTTAAATTTGGTTTGTTTTAAAAAAAATCATAAAAAATCGAAAGCGGCAGAAATTTTTCAGATTTATTGATTTATCGCAAAACCACATGTAATAGGAATAACATGAAATATCGATTATAAAAATCTATGAAATTTTTTCGAATTTATTCACAATTAAGTGAATTCGCTCATTTTCACAAAATTTTAGTTTTATGTATGATTTACATAAAATTGTGTAGCTAATGTTGTTCTATCGATTGATTGAGATTTGAAAACATTTTCTCGTTTCAATCGCCTCAATAGTTCCGGAGTTATAATTTTCACATATACATTGCGTTTCAATCGGTTCAGTAGTTTCGGAGTTAGAATAACAAATTGAAGAAAAAATTAATTTTTTACATGAAATTAGAAATTTTTTTTGTTTTAAAAAAATCATAAAAAATCGAAAACGGCAGAAATTGTTTAGGTTTATTACTTTGTCGCAAAGACACACGTAATAGGAACAAAATCAGATACCAATCATTAAAATCGATGAATTCTTTTCGAATTTATTCACAATTAAGTGAATTCGCTCATTTTCACCTACTCAATTTTATGTATGATTTACATAAAATTGAGTAGGTAATGTTGTTCTTTCGATTGATTGAGATTTGAAAACATTTTCTCGTTTCAATCGCCTTAATAGTTCCGGAGTTATAATAAAAAATTGAAGCAAAAAATATTTTTTTTACGTGGATATAGCAAATTTTTTAAAAATCGAAAATGGCAGAAATTTTTCGGGTTGCTTTATCGCAAAGCCACATATAATAGCAACAAAATTACATATCGATCATAAAAATATATGGATTCTTTTCGAATTTATTCACAATTAAGTGAATTCGCTCATAAATGTGCGATCACGCTGAATTGGTCTTCTTTTCCATTGACTACCTGTAACGTTAATTTTTTTTTGCATGAAATTTCTTAATGTTTTTTTTAGGATTCTTGGCCATATGTTGCAATACCTGTTACTTTGGAAGAGAGTATTTAAAATTGGCTTGATTAGTTCTTGTCCTCAAAAGTGAGCAGTACTTTTGGCTGGGAATCCATATGGTACCAGAAAGATGCCCAATACTTTGAATACTATTTATATTGTTCAAATGTTTTAAAATAAAAGCTAAAAAATCCCACATTCACCCAATATTAAAAATTTCCATTATACCGTAATTTTAAATGAACAAACCAAAAATAAAAAACATTACTTTCAAACACATAATAATTAACTGACAAAAAAAATGAATAATTGTAGCGTGCTTTTAGGCGATTAAACGTTGCATTTAATCAGTATTTTTGTTTTATTTAATGCGAACTAGTAAAAACAAAATTAACAAATGAATATTTATAAGGCATGAATTGCATTCAAATCATTTGTGCAACCATCAATTACATTTAAATATGCGGCAACTGCAAAAGCTGCCAAAGTTGCAGCAGCAAATTTCGTAATAAATAATAACCCAACTATTTAACGAGCAATAAGAATAAATATTTAAATGTTGCTTATTAATTTTTTAAGCGTAAATTTGCTGACCATGCAACGAAAATATTTATGTATGTATTAAATAAATTAAATTCGAAATACCATCCACACACACGTTATACATAAATATGTAAATAATATATTTACATAAGACCACTTGACCAAGACTTGAGATTAGGGAATCGTGATCGAATGTTGTGCAAACCAGACAAGAGGCTCATTTTGTGAAAGCAAATCTTTCGTAATTTCTCTAATTCTATTGAGAATATTAAAGAGATATTATTTTAAAAAATTTCGAACATATTTTGTTTCCAGAAATTTTTCGAATCTCAGATCACTTGACATCACCAACACCTGATCATTGCATTCAAATATATATCACCATCGAACCTTATGCAAAGCAAGCATTCGATGTGGACTATCGCAAAAGATTTGATAAATGTTCATCTGTCGCTCATTGCGAGAATGATCGAAATTGATTTGCTCTCACAATTTCTTGCATTTAATATTTAATATCGAGAACTATTCCCTATTGTGAACATTCGCAGTTTTAAAAATTCTCGATAATCTTACGAAAATTTTTGCTGAAGAATTGTTTGCATTGGAATAGTTTGGTCGACTGGGACTACAAACACAAATATCGAAATATCTGTGTGTGTGGGTATATTTGTGTTTGCTTAACTAACAAGGCTGCATATTAAATTACTTTATTCCCCTTTTTTTTGGTCCCTTCCCCTACTCGCTCTCTCACTCTGTCTCACTCTCGCACTCCATTCTATTTACTTTAGCACTTATGTACAATGCAAATATTTATAATTTGCTGTTTGTATTTGCATTAACGCCCAAATGAGTTCTGTTTTTCAAACGCAATTTGTTTAACAATAGAATTATGAGAAATTTATTGTATAAATTCTGCAGTTGTAACACGGAATCCAGAAACAGGTCAAGATCAATGTTAGTTTTAAACAACTAATAGAAATTAACCCTTTAATGCATATTGTTGCCAATTGTTTACATTCCAGTTCCACTTAATTTTAGACTAATATAAGCTTGATACTAATTCTGATTCTAATTCAGAAAAATCAAATGGACTACGAAAAGTTTCAGCTAAAGAAATTCGAAATCAGACTAAAGCTAAAGGAAATATAATAAATAAAAATCAACTAAATATTTGATACTTTAAAGAAAAATAAAAGTAAAAATCATGCATTTAACAGTTAAGGACCGAAATATGTTAAAAATATAGTTTATAAATCAGTCAGGACATGTTTCCAGGTATATTACTATTACTAAAAATATTAGGATATATTGGATGTATTACTTAAAAATGCGGGATATTTTTTCAAATGTTTAGCTTTTATTTTCAAACATTTGTTCAATATAAATTTATTTAAACTATTGGCCATTGATAGCTATGACCTTTTCGCATCTTTCTGGCATCATATGGATTCCGAGCCAAAAGAACTGCTCATCTTTTGAGACCAAGAACGAATCAAGCCAATATGGGATAGTCTTTCCCAAAGTGAAGAGTATCCAGAGAGAATGTTCTGTATCAATCGAAACCAATTGCATTCGGTTGGGGGCAAGGTCTGGACTATAAAGCGGTTGAGTCAAAACTTCCCAGACACTTATTCTAAATAATTTTTAACAGGTATTGCAACATGTGGCCGAGCGATGTCATGATGGAATATTACAGGTGTTTTTAAACCAATGATCGCTTCAAACGAATCACTTGCGTTCGTTACAGGTTCCCTGTGATGGTCTGGCCAGATTTCAGCAGCTCATAATAGATAAAACCCTTTTGCTCCCACCAAATACAAAGAATTACCTAAGCGCCTTGGATATTTGGCTTTGGTGTCGATTCGGCTGGTTGGCCGGGCTTCACATACGATCTATTACGCTTCGGGTTATTGTAATGGATCCAATTTTTATCGCAAGTAATGATTCGGTTCAATATTGATTATTTTTTATAGCGTTCACCTCAATTCACCCAATTTCCCTGCTTTTGGATGAATCCTGCTGCTCGCAAACATTTTGAAATTGCTGCTTGAGTAGCTCCCATTGATTTTGCAAGCTCTGGATGAGTTTTGCAACAATATTCATGGAGTAATGCCACCAATTTTGGCTAGTCTGGGTGATATTTGTCTTTTGAATCAAAATTACCACTTCTGAACAGCACAAATTATCTCTCGCATGTTTAAACCAATGGAACACACTCACCATAAGCTTTGGTAAGTAATCGGTGAGCTTCAGCGGCATTTTTTTTACAAATTAACTAATGCGGCAGTGTCAGTTTTATCTGACAACAGCGTCAGTTTATACTAAAGACAGTTGTCAGTTTATACTAAAGTCAGTTCACAGTTTATACTGAAGACAGTTGTCAGTCTAAAACAGTTGCCAGTTTATAATAAAAATAGTTGCTAATTTATACTAAAGACAGTTGTGAGTTTATACTAAAGACAATGGTATTTATACTAAGAACAGTTGCCAATTTATACTAAAGATAGTTGTCAGTTTATACTAAAGTCAGTTCACAGTTTATACTAAAGATAGTTAACAGTTTATACTAAAGTCAATTGTCAGTTAATACTAAAGACTGTGTCAGTCTATACTAAAAACAGTTGGCAGTTTATAATAAAAATAGTTGCTAATTTGTACTAAAGGCAGTTGTGAGTTTATACTAAAGACAGTTATTAGTTTATACTGAAGACAGTGGTATTTATACTAAAAACAGTTGTCAGTTTATACTAAAAACAGTTGCCAGTTTATACTAAAAATAGTTGCTAATTTATACTAAAGACAGTTGTCAGTTTATACTAAAGACAGTTGTGAGTTTATACTAAAGACAACTGTCAGTTTATACTAAAGACAGTTGTCAGTTTATACTATAGACAGTTGCCAGTTTATACTAAAGACAGTTGTTAGTTTATACTAAAGACAATTGTCAGTTTATACTAAAGACAGTTGTCAGTTTATACTAAAGACAGTTGCCAGTTTATACTAAAGACAGTTGCCAGTTTATACTAAAGACAATTGTCAGTTTATACTAAAGACAGTTGTCAGTTTATACTAAAGACAGTTGCCAGTTTATACTAAAGACAGTTGTTAGTTTATACTAAAGACAATTGTCAGTTAATACTAAAGACTGTTGTCAGTCTATATTAAAAACAGTTGGCACTTTATAATAAAAATAGTTGCTAATTTGTACTAAAGGCAGTTGTGAGTTTATACTAAAGACAGTTATTAGTTTATACTGAAGACAGTGGTATTTATACTAAGAACAGTTGTCAGTTTATGCTAAAGACAGTTGTCAGTCTATACTAAAAACAGTTGTCAGTTTAAACTAAAGACAGTTGTCAGTTTTTACTGAAGATAGTGTCAGTTTTTACTGACTACAGTTTCATTTTATTCCAAAGAGAGGAGTTAAAACTAAAAATAGCAATTTTTAGATTATTTTTTTGTTGTTTAATTTTCCTTTCTCTTTAAAACACGCATTACTCTGAACTATAACCTTCAATTTGTTAACGTAATCGCTAATTGAATTTTGTAAACTTTTAATTAAGTTGCACAAATTTCATACAAATCAAATATAATTTTTGAAACTTTTACACGAAATGTTAGTAATAAATGATGGCAATTTGGGAGGTAGAAATAAAATGCTCTCAAAAATGAAATCAGTACAATTGAAATTGTAAATGTTAGGCCACATTCAAATGGTGGCATTGCATCAATCAGGGTCAATATAAGGCAGTATTTCAGTGCATTAAAAGGAAAACAAAACAGCCAAAGGCCAAAATTAATGTTAAAAATGTTTTAAAAATAAATAACCATTTAATATTTGTTTTCTTTTTAACATTAAACTAAAATTTATCTCTGCTAAATATTTAGCGTTAATTGCATATAATTTCTATTGTATCTACTTAACTTTATTTCCATGAATAAATCTAAAGCTTTCATTTTAATATTTGAAAATTTGTAACATGTGTTACAAATGTTTTACCATACGGCTAAATTCCTAACATGATTTTTATTAGAATTTTTTTTTTATGTTTTTTTTTAGGTTTTTTCACATGTTTGATCTCAATTATATAAATTTTAATTAAGTTTGCAACAATGAACAAAAAAAAAAAATACTAAAAAAAACTAAATGAAATGAAAATTATTTAACTGTTATTTTTATGGAAATGTGTGAATGAGAGAGTGTCAGTGTAATTGCATATGTCTGCTATTATTAATTATAATGGTCGGTTAGTTATTTGGTATTTTCATAATTAACTGCCATTTTAAAAACGTGAATGAGCGTGCGGCGTTTATTTGTAAATGCCAATTGTTATTTATTTAAATACACATGTAAACGTTATATTACAGTGGATTATAAAAGTAAGGCAGCTAAAAATATAAACAATTTTGAATCAAAATTGTATTTTTATACTAAAGACAGTGTCTTTATACTCAAAACAGTTATCAGTAAATACTGAAGTATAAACATTTTATACTAAAGTATAAAATCAGTTATCAGTTTATACTAAAGATAGTTGTCAGTTTATACTAAACACAGTTGGAAGTTTATACTTAAGACAGTTGTCAGTTTATACTAAAGACAGTTGTCAATTTATACTAAAGGCAGTTGCTAAGACAGTTATAATAAAGTTATAGTAAACACAGTTGTCAGTTTATACTAAAGACAGTTGTCAGTTTATACTAAAAACAGTTGTTAGTTTATAGTAAAGACAGTTGTCAATTTATACTAAAGACAGTTGTCAATTTATTCTAAAGACAGTTGCCAGTTTATAACAAAAATATTTGCTAATTTGTACTAAAGACAGTTGTCAGTTTATACTAAAGACAGTTGCCAGTTTATACTAAAGACAGTTGCCAGTTTATACTAAAGACAGTTGTCAGTTTATACTAAACACAGTTGTAAGTTTATACTTAAGACAGTTCTTAGTTTATACTAAAGACTGTTCTGAGTTTATACTAAATACTTTTGTCAGTTTATACTAAAGACAGTTGCCAGTTTATACTAAAGACAGTTGTCAGTTTTTACTAAAGACAGTTGTCAGTTTATACTAAAGACAGTTGTCAGTTTTTACTAAAGGCTGTTCTGAGTTTATACTAAATACTTTTGTCAGTTTATACTAAAGACAGTTGTTAGTTTATACTAAAGACAATTGTCAGTTTATACTAAAGACAGTTGTCAGTTTATACTAGAAACAGTTGTTAGTTTATACTAAAGACAGTTGCCAGTTTATACTAAAGACAGTTGCCAGTTTATACTAAAGACAGTTGTCAGTTTATACTAAACACAGTTGTAAGTTTATACTTAAGACAGTTGTCAGTTTATACTTAAGAGAGTTCTTAGTTTATACTAAAGACTGTTCTGAGTTTATACTAAATACTTTTGTCAGTTTATACTAAAGACAATTGCCAGTTTATACTAAAGAGAGTTGTCAGTTTATACTAAAGACAGTTGCCAGTTTATACTAAAGACAGTTGTCAGTTTATATTAAACACAATTGTAAGTTTATACTTAAGACAGTTTTCAGTTTATACTTAAGACAGTTCTTAGTTTATACTAAAGACTGTTCTGAGTTTATACTAAATACTTTTGTCAGTTTATACTAAAGACAGTTGCCAGTTTATACTAAAGACAGTTGTCAGTTTTTACTAAAGACAGTTGTCAGTTTATACTAAAGACAGTTGTCAGTATTTACTAAAGGCTGTTCTGAGTTTATACTAAATACTTTTGTCAGTTTATACTAAAGACAGTTGTTAGTTTATACTAAAGACAATTGTCAGTTTATACTAAAGACAGTTGTCAGTTTATACTAAAAACAGTTGTTAGTTTATAGTAAAGAAAGTTGTTAATTTATACTAAAGACAGTTGTCAGTTTATACTAAAAACAGTTGTTAGTTTATAGTAAAGACAGTTGTCAATTTATACTAAAGACAGTTGTAAGTTTATACTAAAGACAGTTGTTAGTTTATACTAAAGACAGTTGCCAGTTTATACTAAAGAGAGTTGTCAGTTTATGCTAAAGACAGTTGCCAGTTTATACTAAAGAGAGTTGTCAGTTTATACTAAAGACAGTTTTCAGTTTGTAGTAAAGACAGTTGTCAGTTTATAATAAAGACAGTTTTCAGTTTATAATAAAAATAGTGTCAGTTACACTGATTACGTTCTTTATTTGTACTGATACCAGTATCGGTTTATACTTAAGTTTGTTTTATTTTTAATAATTTTGATTAAATACGCTTAATTTCTTTATTTTAATTTATTAATTCCAGTAATTTCCTTTATAAATCCGACTCACTGTAACAGTTGTTGTTAAATAATTTTAATATCCTGTTGCACTGTCTATAATAATATTCTGTGTAATTGTTTTAAATAGTTTTAAACTTATTATTTCGATTTTATAATTAATTAGTAAGTAGCAGTTGCAGCAGCAGTAATACTTACTGACTGCACAAACATTTAATACAATTATTTTATTATTTTATGCACTGGCACATAATTTTATTATTAACATTTATTTAATGCAATTTATAGTTTATATTTTCCGCTTGAATTATGTAAATACAAAGTTTCATTTTAAATATAGCAAATGTGTTTTAATTTCAGTTTAAATTTAATTTAATTTCATTTAATTTTTTTTATAAGTTTTGTTTAAAGCTGCTATATCTGTGTTTTTTTTTTGTTTGTTAATATTTAATGTGTTTAAAAGGAAATGAAATTTAATACTAATGGACTTGAAATCACATCCTGTGTGTGAAAAAAGTAACGCAGCAAACACAAACGGAAAAAAACAGGAAAAAACAAATAGAAAGGTTTAAGTGTGCTACTGGTTTTTAGTTTTAGTCCTTCTGTTTCTTTTACCATATTGTTGATTGTTATTAAATTGTAAAATAGTTTAAGTTTGCTTGTTTAGCTGTTTGTGTAAATCACTCTGTCATGCTTAATATAATATAAAAGTTAAAGAGATTCATGTAGAATATTAGCCATTGCCGTAGGTAGTTGGGTATTAAAAATCAGGAAAATCGGTTCATTGGTAAAAAAGTTATGAACCGAAATGGGAGGGAGTCTTGAGCCTTAATGACTCTTATCAAACAGGATAAATGGATTCATATGAATGCTAATCCAGTTTTTTTGATAGGAAAAGGGTATTATATATTCGTTATAGTCCTTTATACAACATTTAACTGCTTTTTTATTCTCATATTGTGGCCTAGAA
This sequence comes from Calliphora vicina, assembly GCF_958450345.1. Lineage (NCBI taxonomy): Eukaryota > Metazoa > Arthropoda > Insecta > Diptera > Calliphoridae > Calliphora > Calliphora vicina. The sequence continues at coordinate 16,355,146 of NC_088783.1, read as the reverse complement.
TTGTCGTAAAATACAAAGTAGAAAAGTGCGCAAAAAACAAAAACTATTCCATTTAAAAACAAGCAAATGAAGCGTAGAATTGTCTGTATACTTTGTGGTTTAAGCTTTGGATAAACTTTATTTAACAATTATAAGGCAAAAAAAATTACTAATAAAGAATTTTAAATATTAACAATTTATTGAAATTTTTTGTTTCGATAATTTTTGCCATGACTACGTGGTCGTTGGACACATGTCGACACCTTAAACATTTTAATTATTTTTTCAATGCCAAATGTTTTCTCTCTCATACTAATGTTATTTGACAGAATTATACCAGGTTGTAAACAAATTGTACTAAATACAGTGACAGTTTATATATAGTAAACACAGGGTTAGTTATAGTGACAGTTACACTGATGACAGTGTTGGTTATACTGACGACAGTGTCAGTTACAATGACGACACACAGTGGTTTAGAAACTTTTTTTTTTTGGAAATAATTCGGTATCTTTGGAACTATTGCAGATATTCCTACGAAATTTCATATAGTTTGAGCTGAGGTGTCTTCGAGTTGATTTACGTTTGTTCAGCTTCCCACCGCTAATGGGATCCAATGCGTAGCCCCTCAAAGTTGGTCACCTCAGGTATAAAATTTAAAAAAAAATCGCCAAAAATCCATTTATGATCCGAATGAGCTGAAATTTTAAATATAAATAGTCCTTGAGAATATCTACAGATTAGTTGAAGAGATATTCAGGTTTATTGATTTATTTTTTTTTTAATTTTTTTTAATCATTTTATGGTTTTTTAGATATTTCGGAGGGTCGAAATTTATTTTTAAAATATCCGCTGTATTGGCGATAAAATTCTAAATAAAATAAAATAAACTTGCTAACAGTTATCTCTTCCCTATAAAAAGTTATACGTATTCAAAGTTGGAACTTGTAAAAAGTTCTGTATTTTTTACGTTTTGTCCCAAAAAAGCCCTTATATTATTTCTTTTGTAGAAAAAAATTTTCTTCGGAACTATATAGAATTTTTATATGATTCGGAAAGACAACTTAATGCAAAAGCGAGTAAATAAAAATTTGGCTCACTTAAGCGGACATATCACCCCTGAGACCTATCCAAACTTGGCCAATTAAAAAAAAAAAACCCGGTTTGAGTAAAAAATTCTAAAAAGGAAAAAGCATCAATCCACAAAAAAGCTCCATATTTGTATAACCCCATATGTTTCCTAAATATTTACTTTAAGTGTTTTTACTATCACATGGTAAATAACATCACAATAGGCACTTTTCTAAAAAAACTCAATTTTTGGAACACATTTTCCCCGTTTTAGGAATTTCGGTATTTGAAAATAAAAAATGTCAAAAAGTCTAATGCCATTGATATATGGACATTTAAGTCTATATTGGTTCCAAATTTTGTTATGATATCTTTAACTGTTAAAATATTACATTAATTCAAATTTTATATTTTTATTCGTGGAAAATCACCATATTATAATTTTTTTAGTTTTTAAGCTAAATAACGTTCCAAAATTTTATAAAATTATTTAATTTTATTAAAATATCAATCCTCAAGTCCTAAGGTTTTCAATCAATATTAAAAACTTATATAAAAAGCCTTTATTTACTCCTCAGAAGTTCTACAAACTTTGCCCCTTTTGACGTTTTTTCATATAATGCGGGAAAAATCTGTTAAGTCAGTATGTGTTTGAATACAAAATTTATGATAAAATCGAGGGTGAAACATGTAGCATATATTCAGTGTTTTAGGGTAACATTATTAGAAAAGAACACAAAGAAGGGTAAAAGGCAGAATAAATGCATCATTTATGCCAGAAAAAAAACACCATTACATTTGTTAGTAACATTTTGTACGCATTATATGAAAAAACGTACAAATTTGTCAAAGGGGGCAAGGTTTGTGGAACTTCTGAGGAGCAGGAGCTGATAAGTACTTAGAAGTTTCGAGTACTGGAAATGTTTATAAACATGCTGAATGTTGCAAGCAGTCGTTACAGACCGTTAAATTGAAGTTGATAGTTAAATTTCATAACCATATTTATATTTATGATGTTTTGAAGTTGTAACAATAATCATGCCGTTTTTTCAGTAAAACCATGGACTCCAACAAAACATAATTGCTGCATATTTATTTGCGTTTGTGCAGATGTTTGTAATGCCCAAAAATATTAGTAAACGATGTCCGTCTGGCTGTCTGTCCATGTAAACCTTGTGCGCAGAGTACAGGTCGCAATTTTAAAGATATTTCGATAAAATTTGGTACATATTACTTTTTCGGCCCAAGGACGAAGCCTATTGAAACTGGCTGAAAGCGGTCCATTATTTCACCTAGTCCCCATACAAATGTCCTTCCGAAATTGCACTTTATCGGCCATAAATGTTTAATTTATAAATGTATCTCCATAAATTGCGCTCCAAATAAGTTTTATATATACAAAATTCATGTCACCAAATTTTGTTACGATCGGTCCATAACTAGTCATAGCTACCATATAGACCCGCTTCCGAAAATCACTTTAACGTGCATAAATCGCTTAAAAATTTTGGTATACACACAAAATTCACCATAAATTATTTTCATATAGACATAAATCACACGACCTAATTTCATGGTGATCGGTCCATAATTGGTCATTGCTCCCATATAACGCCCACGTCCGAAAATCACTCAAAAATATAAATTACTGGTTGATCGCAACGGCTTCGCCCGGTAGCATTCTTCAAGTTTCTCCAACCCACGCACACCAGCCTGTTCTTATTTATTTGCAAATAAAATATCTGAATTTGTACTGCATACTTTAGGGAGCTTTTTTATTACAGTTGAATGGACTCACCAAAAAAATTTCCGAGTTTTACCCGGAATTTTTGAATTTTTTTCTTTACGAACCATCTCCTGAAAATTTCGAATCGAATAAAAAAAACAGCCAAATCGCTCCAGCCGTTCTCACGTGATGACATTACATACATGGACCATTTCATTTTTATACCCTACACCACCATAGTGGGGAGGGTATTATGCGTTTGTGCAGATGTTTGTAACGCCCAAAAATATTAGTCTAACACCCACCTTAAAGTATACCGATCGACTTAGAATCACTTTCTGAGTCGATTAAACGATGTCCGTCCGTCCGTCCGTCTGGTTGGCTGGCTGGCTGGCTGTCCATGTAAACCTTGTGCGCAGAGTACAGGTCGCAATTTAGAAGATATTTGGATCAAATTTGGTACATATTACTTTTTCGGCCCAAGGATCAAGCCTATTTAAACTGGCTGAAATCGGTCCATTATTTCACCTAGCCCCCATACAAAGTCCCCTTGAAATTGGACTTTATCGGTCATAAATGTTTAATTTATAAATGTATCTCCACAAATTGCGCTCCAAATAAGTTTTATATACACAAAATTCATGTCACCAAATTTTGTTACGATCGGTTCATAATTACTCATAGCTCCCATATAGACCCGCTTCCGAAAATCACTTTAACGTGCTTAAATCACTTAAAAATGTTGGTATACTCACAAAATTCAACATAGTAAACTTTCATGTAGACATAAATCACACGACCTAATTTCATGGTGATCGGTCCATAATTGGTCATTGCTCCCATATAACGCCCACATCCGAAAATCGCTCAAAAATATAAATTACTAGTTGATCGCCCCGGCTTCGCCCGGTAGCATTTTTCAAGTTACTCCAACCCACGCACACCAGCCTGTTCTTATTTATTTGCAAATAAAATATCTGAATTTGTACTGCATACTTTAGGGAGCTTTTTTATTACAGTTGACTGGACTCACAAAAAAAAAAATTTCCGAGTTTTACGCGGAATTTTTGATTTTTTTTCTTTACGAACCATCTCCTGAAAATTTCGAAACGAATAAAAAAAAACAGCCAAATCGCTCCAGCCGTTCTCACGTGATGACATTACATACATGGACCATTTCATTTTTATACCCTACACCACCATAGTGGGGAGGGTATTATGCGTTTGTGCAGATGTTTGTAACGCCCAAAAATATTAGTCTAACACCCACCTTAAAGTATACCGATCGACTTAGAATCTTAGAATCTTTCTGAGTCCATTAAACGATGTCCGTCCGTCCGTATGGTTGGCTGGCTGTCGATCAAATTTGGTACATATTACTTTTTCGGCCCAAGGACCAAGCCTATTGAAACTGGCTGAAATCGGTCCATTATTTCACATAGCCCCCATACAAATGTCCTCCCGAAATTGGACTTTATCGGTCATAAATGTTTAATTTATCTATGTATCTACACAAAATTCGCTCCAAATAAGTTTTATATATGCAAAATTCATGTCACCAAATTTTGTTACGATCGGTCCATAATTAGTCATAGCTCCCATATAGACTCGCTTCCGAAAATCACTTTAACGTCCATAAATCGCTTAAAAATGTTGCTATACTCACAAAATTCAACATAGTAAACTTTCATGTAGACATAAATCACACGACCTAATTTCATGGTGATCGGTTCATAATTGGTCATAGCCCCCATATAAGGTTCACTTCCGAAAATCACTCAAAAATATAAATTATTGAAATTTTAAAAGAAAAATGTTTTTGCTCTTCTACTTAGTGTAGGGTATTATATTGTCTGGCTTGACCGACCATACTTTCTTACTTGTTTACTTTTATATAACTGTGTTATTAATACATGAGTTTGATAAAACTTTGATGCCATTTAAATAATAAAATATATTAAATAATTCAGTTCATTTTCTCTGCTATCAAAGTTTATCATATCTACTATTAGAAATTAAAAAAATATTTCTCAACTTTCCTACTGTAACTGATTTTATTTAAATTTGAAAATTCTATTTTCCTCCCTTTGGTTTTGTCCTCAAAAAAATCCTGTGTAATATTATATTTACAACTAAATATTCTTAATTTAACTTTTAAAAAACCCTCAAACATGAAGTTTTTAAAAAATAATTAATAAAGTTTCTAAAGTGGCTTTAAGAGGGATATTTATGCATAATTTTAGTTACAATATTTACTGCTCATAATCATCATCATCCATATCCATATCAACATCCATAGCGTATGCGTAATATTTAATTATTAATATGTTGCATTAGAGTGACAATCAGTTGTATGGAAAAAAATTTTTGTTAAAATTTTGAAGAGTGCCGGGTGGAATATTGTGACACTAGGCCTAAATGTTAAGTGCTGAAAATTTGAGCCAAATCGGGCAACGATTTCTGGACGCGCATCGAGGTCAAAGTTCAGATATATGCAAAATTTTACTGTTAATATGGAATAAATAGGTGAAACTCGTTAACTTTCTGCATTGTTTTCTGGAAATATGTAGATTTATTTATATTAATGAATATTACATTAAAAAAAAAGTTTTGGAAATTAACCCTGTATCTCCTTTGGTTCAAAATGACCCAATACTGTATTATCGCCAAAATTAGAGAAAAATGCAAATTTTTCAGTTTTTGAAAAAATTTTGCTACTAAATAAATACTTTTGCAATTGAATGTAAAAGAATCGAAATATGTACGTAATTATCGTTGTAATGAGATATAAATGACAAAATTTGATTAAAAAATTTCAAAGTTATTACAAATTCGCCAGACCATTAACGTGTTTCAGGCCAATTGAACAAAAAATTTAGGAAAAAAATTAAGATATTTCGAGAAAAATTAAAATAAAAGCTCATTTTTACTTAAAATATGTCCATATTTACTTGTATATGAGTTTTTGTCTTCGTAGGATATCGTTAACCTATTCGCAGGTAAGGCCAAAAAAAATAATTTTTTTTAACGGCTGTTTCAAAACTCCATTTTCAAATTTTTAAAAATTTTGTTAAACAAATTTCAGATTTTTTCGATCATCACATTGGGGTTTATTGAGATCAAAATAGGGAATAAAAATATGAAAAAATTATATCAATACCTCTTACAGTTTTTCCGTACCTGCGATTTAAATTTAGCGCTTTTCAAGAAAAACTAATTTTTTGTCCATATTTAGGCGAATGAGTCCAATTTCCATACTGTTATAAATTTTAAGTAAAACCTATTCATAATATTATAGTCCTTGTAATTTTAAATATGTTCTGAAAGTTTTACTAAAATCGGAAAACGATAACCTTTGAATCGTGAAGGTCAAAGGTCAAATTTTTCAATATTTGGAATTTTTCATGGAGAGATAGCGAAATGTTATATATTTTTGGGCCGATTTTCATGAAACTTGAGGAAAATATATATTGGTGTCTAGCATTTACAACAACAGTGCAAAAATGGATTTTAACCTTTAAGAGGACTTGGGGTCAAAATGGTTGTGTTTTTCGTGATTTTAAAAGTTGAGGGTAATTTGAACCCCAAGTGCTGCTAAGGGTTAATTTCCATTTTTGTGCTGTTATTTTAAATTCTGGACTTTATGTTATATTTTCCTTAAGTTGCATTAAAATCGGCCCAAAAATATATAACATTTCGCTATCTTTTCATTAGAAATTCCAAATATTGAAAAATTTGACCTTTGACCTTCACGATTTAAAGGTTATCGTTTTCCGATTTTAGTAAAACTTTCAGAACATATTTAAAATTACAAGGACTATAATATTATGAATAGGTTTTACTTAAAATTTATAACAGTATGGAAATTGGACTCATTCGCCTAAATATGGACAAAAAATTAGTTTTTCTTGAAAAGCGCAAAATTTAAATCGCAGGTACGGAAAAACTGTAAGAGGTATTGATATAATTTTTTCATATTTTTATTTCCTATTTTGATCTCAATAAACCCCAATGTGATGATCGAAAAAATCTGAAATTTGTTTAACAAAATTTTTAAAAATTTGAAAATGGAGTTTTGAAACAGCCGTTAAAAAAAATTATTTTTTTTGGCCTTACCTGCGAATAGGTTAACGGTATCCTACGAAGACAAAAACTCATATACAAGTAAATATGGACATATTTTAAGTAAAAATGAGCTTTTATTTTAATTTTTCTCGAAATATCTTAATTTTTTTCCTAAATTTTTTGTTCAAGTGGCCTTAAACACGTTAATGGTCTGGCGAATTTGTAATAACTTTAAAATTTTTTAATCAAATTTTGTTATTTATATCTCATTACAACGATAATTACGTACATATTTCGATTCTTTTGCATTCAATTGCAAAAGTATTTATTTAGTAGCAAAATTTTTTCAAAAACTGAAAAATTTGCATTTTTCTCTAATTTTGGCGATAATACAGTTTTTGGGTCATTTTGAACCAAAGGAGATACAGGGTTAATTTCCAAAATTTTTTTTTTAATGTAATATTCATTAATATAAATAAATTTACATATTTCTAGAAAACAATGCAGAAAGTTAACGAGTTTCACCTATTTATTACATATTAACAGTAAAATTTTGCATATATCTGAACTTTGACCTCGATGCGCGTCCAGAAATCGTTGCCCGATTTGGCTTAAATTTTCAGCACTTAACATTTAGGCCTAGTGTCACAATATTCCACCCGGCACTCTTTGAAATCTAAAAAAAAAAAAATCGGCTGTCACTCTAATGTTGCATATACGCACAAAATGATTGTAATGAGTTTGAAAACTAATTTGTTTGATTAAAAAGTTTTCAACAATATTCGTATCACTTTCAAAATGTACGCATGTAATCATAGAGAAACATAGAGTGGAAACTAGAAAAAAATTCAAACAAAAAAAATTTACTCAAAATAATCACATACATACAAATACATAGACAACAACTAGATAGGTAACTGAGAGCCAAAAACCTAAGTCTGTTGTCAAAAACCTAATTCATGAGAATGTATTGCATGTATTTTGTTATTGTATCACCCGTATGTGTGAAAAGAGAGTAATTTTCCATATACATATATTACTCTCTCCTTCCGTTCTATGTGTTTATTCTATGTACAAATACATTCTCATCACTTGGGTTTCTGACAACTGAGTTAGGTCTTTGCCATTAGAGTTTCCGCTCTATGTATGTAAGCATGTCTGCTTTTATTTTTGTAGTTAAAATTAATTGAAATACTGTTCATTGGGTTGAACTAAAAATGAAACACAAAAACAGGCTGTTTGTAGTCATTTGAGGGCTGCTCTAATATTTTGTTTTTAAACTGTCTTAGTTAATGATGAGTAAAATTCAATTTTCCCTCCATTACTTCTTAAATAACTTAAAAACACAATTTACTTGCTTTATTTGTTATTAAAAGAACTGTATTTGTTAGATTTTAATTTACAAATGTTAGAAAATGTAACATTTTTGTATTTCTGTTAAATATTATTTGTAAATGTCAAGTACTTGTCACTCTCGTTTCACTTTCCTCTTCCTCTCTTTCTCGCTCTTTGTTTATTTGATTTCTAACAATTGATGTTAGTTGCAGCTTCAAAATCAGCAGGCGTTAATAACACACTGTTTGAATGACTGGCTGACTGGACCGTTGAATATAACGTTTTCACTTTTAATTTTTAACCTGAGTTGTTTAAATGTATTTGTTTGCTTGTTGATTTGTTTATTTAAACGAAAATTTCTATTTAATTAAATTTTAATGCAATTCGTTTAACAAAAATATGTTGTAAGAAATACAAAAAATAAAAAGAAAAGAAAAATAAGTATTATGAACAAAAAATAAAACTCTAATTTCTCCCTAAAGTGTTTATTTGTTCATTTGCATTTTCCGACTAATGGATGTGAGTGTTTGTTTATATGAAATCGAGCAGTAAAGGTATGCAATCTTTACATTATTTTGAGGAAACTATTTTAGGCCAGTCTAATTTTTGTTTAGTGAGAAAAGGAATTAGCATTTTCCAATGCCAGATATAGATTCAGTCAATGGTTGAGATATAAGAAAAAAACCAGGAAAACCTCAATTTTTGACCTATATTTTTATCTACATATATCTGGATTACTATGTCATTTTATATAGACAATATGGATATCCAATAATAGATATTTCAAAGACCTTTGCAATGGCGTATATAGAGCCAAAGTAAGTAGGACGTAAAATGGATCAAAATCGGGGAAATATTTTTTACCTCGATTTTTTTTCACCAAAAAAAATTTTTTTTTTAAAAACTTTTTTCACTAATAAATAAAGTTACATTTTTTTTAAAACAAAAAAAAAAAATTCAAGAATAAATTTAAAACTTTTTAATGGTCTGGCCAAATTTCAGCAGCTCATAATAGATAGGATCCTTTTGGTCTCACCAAATACAGAGCATTAACTTAGCGCCATGGATATTTGGCATTGGTGACGATTCGGCTGGTTGGTCAGGCTTCACATACGATCTCTTATGTTTCGGGTTATTTGAAAGCATCCAATTTTTAATCGCAAGTAATGATTCAAATGATGCAAAAATTATTTTTTATAGAGTTCAAGCAGCATTTCGGACATGCGAAATCGTCTTTCAAGGTCTCTAGGCTTCAAATCGTATGGTACGCAATTTCCCTGCTTTTGGCAGAATCCTGCTGCTAGCAAACTTTTTGAAATTGCTGCTTGAGAAGCTCTTAATGATTTTTCAAGCTCTTGTTGAGTTTGACAACAATCTACATGGAGTAATGCCTTTAATTCTTGGTCTTCAAACTGGTTTGGCTGGCCAGGGCGATATTTGTCTTCCGTGTCAAAATCATCACTTCGGAATCGCATAAACCATCTTTCGCACCTTCAAACCATTGAAACAAATTCACCATAAGCTTTGGTGAGCAATCGGTGTGCTTCAGCGGGACTTTATTGTCAAATTAAAGAAGTAAAGCAAAACTTCCCACATATGACGCTTTGTTGGAACAAAATTCGACATTTTCAAAGCAAAAAAAACTTAGTTATTTTCACCATAATCTATATATACAGCCATAGTCGTATATATTTACACACAATAAAAAAATTAAGTAAGCTAGGATAAAATCAAAATTTTGCGGCCTTGTAAATAAAATTGGAAAAAAAAAGATTTCTATCACAATCCATAGACTTTATAGATAATGATAGCTAAGAAATTTTATAAATAAATCTACCAATTAGTGGTTCAAATCGAAAAAGAAGTTCATACCATTAGTTTTCAAAATTATTTACTCATATTTATTTCCTTTCAAAATTATTTACACATCATTAAAAATAAGATAAAACAACAAAAAAGTAACGTTTTTTTTTAATAACCAGATAAATTTCCATCCGCGTCTATAACAGCTTGTAGTCTATCTGGAATTGAATCAACTAATTTTCGCACAAAGTCAATTTCCAGGCTATTCCATATACATTTCACTTCTTCAATTGTTTCCTCTCGTTTACGGCCATTTTTCAATGTTCTCCTCCTTTTTATGGCTGCCCAGACATTCTCAATTATATTTAGGTCAGGACTCTGTGGTGGCCACGGAAGAACATCTTGTCCAACCCTATTTAAAAAGGTAGTTGGTAACCATGCTTTGTGGCATGGAGCATTATCATGCTGAAGAATCCAATTTTCACTAGCAAACAGTCTTCGTGCGGATGGAAACACATGGTCATTTAATATATCCAGGTATCCCGATTGGTTTAGTGTCTCTTTAATTGGTATTAGATCCCCATATCCATTATAAGAGACACATCCCCAAAACATTACCGAGCCACCACCAAATCTATTAAAAGGTTGCAATGCTTTTTGCCTTGATCCCTTTGAAAGATGCATATATGTTCTTCCAAATGAACCTTCAAATTGGAAAGAAGATTCGTCTGTCCATAATACATTTTGCCAAAACTCCTTTGGCTTATGGATATACTCCTTAGCAAACTCTAGACGTTTTATTTTGTTTTTGGGAGATATATCTATTATTTTTCGGACAACATAAGTCCTTATATCATAATTCTTTAATCTTCTTCGTATTGTACTGTCACTTATATGTTTTCCAATAATGTTTTCTGACTCCTCAGCAACTTTAATTGGACTTGCATCTGGATTTTCAGCGAATACTTTCACAATTGAACAATCTTCCTCTTTGTTTGTTCTCATTTTTCGACCACTTCTACTTCTATTTTGAAGACTTCCGTATGTATTTTTCTTTTTTACTAAATTATATACTGTTTTCCGACATATTCCATACTCTTTTTCTAATTCCAACGCCGATACACCCATTCTAAATTTGGTTACAATTTCAGTTCGCATCTCGAGGGGAATTTCCCTTATTTTCACCATTTTGAATGCTTTTTATAGACTTTTTTTTAGAACATTTGAATTTAACTAATAACAAAAACTGACTAGCAAAAACCATGACGTTTTTTCCAAGACTATAGAGGTTTTAGTCGCTTTTAAGGAATGTGTAAATACTTTTGAAAAAGAATAAATTTGTGTAAATATTTTTGAAAACTGAAGGTTAGGTCTACTTTTGCGAATTTAAGCAATAACTAGGACCTTTCTTCGTAATATTTTTTAACGAACGTGATCTACACCCTTTAAGGATTGTAGTAATGAACATTTTTTTCTTCAAATGTATCTTTAAAGTACCAAAATGTTGTTTTATTTCGAAGAATACTTAAATTTTCAGTGTGTGTAAATAGATACGACTATGGCTGTACATATATATATCGCACAGCCCAAACGGCTGAAGCTAGAATCATGAAATTAAGGGATTTTTGGAAATTGGAACTTTTATGGGGTAAAAAAGGGTAAAAATGGGTAAATTCGGTAACCTTATATCTTCAAAAGTAATAAAGATACAAAAAAACTTAAAATTGCATGTTACTCCATTTAAAAAATAAGCTGACAGGTGTTTCGTACTTTTTCGAAATTCAAACCTTTTAGGTGAGAAAACGGGTAAAAACTGTATTTTGGTACTTTTTTTGCACCCTATGTATCTTTTAAACCAATAAACATAGAAACAAATTTTAAATCGTATTGTTTACTCATCAAAAAATAAAAAATATAAGTTTGGTACTTTTTGGAAATTCGACCCTTTAAGGGATAAAAATTGTGTTTATTTTTGGCACTTTTTCATAAAATAAGTTTTTCTATATTTTGACATATAAATACGAATATTTTATTACGAGCTCCCACAACGATATAGAAATTTATTTGAATAAAATTTTACCACCGCAATGGGATTAAAAAAGGTACCAAAAATGAGATAAAATCGGGAAAATACATTTTATTTGAAATTAATAAGCCAATTTTGATAATTTTTTTAACGTTGGTTCCTGGATTCATACAAAAATTAACTAACAGGGTGTTATTTGGAACACAAGTGCCAAAGTGTATATTGGGCCAAATCCGGGTAAACAGTTTGGTACTTTTTTTAAAACATATTTTTCTTGGGCACATTAACACAGATTTTAATCTTTTGAGACATGTTTGTAGCATAAACAAAAGGGATTATTTTTAAATTTCAAACTTGAGAGGTGTTCAAAGAGGAAAAGGGAAATTGGTACTTTTCTCCTAAAGGTACTTTTTTAATATTTTAAATTATTTGACTTATCGACATTAAAGTTAGCTGATATGTATCTGAGTGAAGTTAGTATTAAGAATAGCGGATAATATTTAGGTACTAAAATCTGAGAACTGAACTATAGGTACTTTTTTATTTTGTAGTACTTTTTGAATTTTCTATAACAATGGAATTAGAAACATGAAATTATGCATATATGGTCCTAAGTGATTGAGAATTCTATTCACTTACAATTCAAAGTAAAATTTCCAAAAATTGTTTACATTCTTTCAAAAGTTTCCTTAAACATATTTTCATTATGTTTGCCTGTAACATTAGAAGACTAAATGTACTTTAGTTTCACAGAGTCTGCTTTCTATGTCTCCCCAGTGAAATGAGAATACCAAGAAAAAAGCAGCAGCTAAAAAAAAAACAAATTATAATAAACATCTTAAAGATACTATAAACTCTACGCAACGAGTCGAATCGAGTCGAGTCTTTTTCAAGACTACGTGTATTGAATTACTTGATTTATTTATTTTTTTTTTGTTACAACATTTTTTTCTATTTATTTAGCAATGTTTTTTTGTCTATATTTTATTTGTTTTCATTACATATTTTAAAAAAAGCCGAATATTGAATTGAAAAAAACTGGTGACATTCGACATTTATTGAATTTGTGTTGTAAGACCACGTTTAAGCAATAATAATAATAAAGTTCAAGCAATTTAAGTGTTTTTTTTTTTTAAACAAACAAACAAAATTCAAGAAAATATTATTCAAGGACTTCTTAGAGTAAAATTTGTTATTTATGGCTGTATAATTTTACGATTAATTTGTTAATAAACGTTTTAAGTAGCCATAACTCTGGCAGATAACAAATTAGCTAAAATTGTGATAAAAATTAAAAGAAAATAAATTTAACTTAGAGGAAAAAAACTTGTTAAAGGAAATGCTAATGGTGACATTTAGGAAAATAAAAGTCTTGTCTAATGTTGTATTTTTCCTCGTTTTATTCCATAAGCATTAGATTTTTATAACTAAATCATTTAATTTTAATGTTATTTAATGTTTGTTTGCCGGATTTAAACAGGAAATTGTTTTAAATACAATTTTTAAGAGTTTTTTCAATTGGAGTGGCATTTAAATGAAGATAAAGGGGGTCTTAATATTTATGCATATTTTGAATTAAATAGAAAACTGAGAGTTGTTCTTTAGATTGACCTTTGACTTCAAATATTCCCATAAAAATAAATCAAATGCAGTTAAATCATACACAGAGAAAACAGATTCGTGATAGCAACCGAATTTGTTGCCAATCGAATGATTCTACCTTAGTAACCGAATTTTACAGTTGTAGCTACAATATTTTAGAAGCGGTAACAAAATTGTGGTTGCTTCAACTGAAATTCTTCTTTATCAACTGACTTTTTGTTGATGGAACCGAAAAATTTTATGCGTGCAACCGAATCATTCGATTGGCAACAAATTCGGTTGCTATCACGAATCTGTTTTCTCTGTGTACGATCTGGTTGCTTGTTTTAGAGAGCATCTTGATTGAATTCTAATCCATGACTCCAGATTGAAGTTCTGGACTCTTACGCACTGCTTCAATATTCACATTTTATCGACCAGTTTCTGGACGATCAGTGTGATTAGCATCACAAATTGATCCAATCTCTGTAAAAGTTAAATCAATATCTCAATAAAATGTTATCTCGTATGGCCCATTTATACTGACCCTAAACTGTCACCTGTCAAACTGTGGTAAATTCAAATCTTGAGTAAAATTATGACTTAAAAATGAGGAATTCTTTTCAAAATTTAATCAAATTATTGGCCATTGCACAGTGGCTTAGAAACTTTTTTTTTTTGGAAATAATTCGATATATCGGGAACTATTGAAGATATCGTAACGAAATTTCACAAGGTTGGAGCTGAGGTATTTTCGGGTAGATGTGCAGTGGTTCAGCTTCCTAGCCGGAATGGGGGCCAGAGGGTGTCCACTCAAATTTGGTTACCTTGGGTCAGATTTTTTAAAAAATCGCCAAAAATCCATTTATGATCCGAATGAGCTGAAATTTAAAATATAAATAGTCCCTGAGAAGATCTACATACTGCATACATGTGTAGGTTACCTCTTTTAATATAAGAGATAAGTTTATTTATTTATATTTTTTAATTTTGCTCCGTCTTTTTTGTGGTTTTTTAGATAGGGCGGACCTATGAAGGGTCGACATTTTTTTTTTTTTAAATATCAGCTACATTTGTTATAAAATTCTGAATAAAATAAAAAAAACTTACCAAAAGTTTGAACATGTTTTGTTTTTCCCAAAACCGTCCTTATATTTTTTCTTTTGTAGAAAAAATTTTTCCTCAGAACTATATATAATTGTTATACAATCTGGAAAGACAACTTAATGCAAAATTGTGCAAAGTAAAATTTTATTCAGTTAAGGGGACATAGTCCCCCCAGATTTATGCAAACTTGAACAATTTGGGAAACAAAATTTTAGGTTTGAGTAAAAAAATGCTAAAAACGCAAAGCACTGATCCTAGGAAAAGTTTCATATTTGCCTAAACCTATATGTTATTTAAATACATACAAAGTTGTTTTTACTATCACATGGTAAATAACTTCACAGTGGAAACTTTTCAAAAAAAACCCAGTTTTTGGCATACACTTTTCTTGTTTTAGGAATTTTGGTAGTTGAAAATAAAAAATGGCTAAAGTTGTAACACCATTGATTTAAGGATGTGTGGATCTATATATTGGTTCCAAATTTTGTTATGATATCTTTAACCGTTAAAATTTTATATTAATTCAAATTTTATATTTTTCTTCATGAAAAATCACCATATTAAAATTTTTTTAGATTTTAAGGAAAATTAAGTCCGAAAAATTTAAAAATTTATTTCGAGTTATCAAAATGTCAATCTTCAAGTCCTAAGGTTTTCAGCAACACCAAATACTTGTATAAAAAGCTTATATTTACTCTTCAGAAGCTCAACAAATCTGGACCTCTTTGAAAAATTTGAACGTTTTTTCATATATGACATGCATATATTCTCATATATCCTTAAGGATTGTTTATATTTCAGCTGATTGGATTCATAAATGGATTTTTGAAGTTTTTTTTGTGTGGTCACCCTCTGGTCACTATTCCGGCTAGGAAACTGAACAACTGCAAATCAACTCGAAAACACACCAGTTTCAACCTTGTGAAATTTCGTTATAATATCTCCAATAGTTCCCGAGATACCGAATTATTTCCAAAAAAAAAAAAAATAAGAAAGTATGGTCGGTCAAGCCCGAGAAAAGAGCAAAAACATTTTTCTTTTAAAATTTCAATAATTTATATTTTTGAGTGATTTTCGGAAGTGAGCCTTATATGGAGGCTATGACCAATTATGGACCGAACACCATGAAATTAGGTCGTGTGATTTATGTCTCTATGAAAGTTTACTATGTTGAATTTTGTATGTATACCAAAATTTTTAAGCGATTTATGCACGTTAAAGTGATTTTCGGAAGCGGGTCTATATGGGAGCTATGACTAATTATGGACCGATCGTAACCAAATTAGGTGACATGAATTTTGTATATATAAAACTTATTTGGAGCTCAATTTGTGGAGATAAATTTCTAAATTAAATATTTATGACCGATAAAGTCCAATTTCGGAAGGACATTTGTATGGGGGCTAGATGAAATAATGGAGCGATTTCAGCCAGTTTCAATAGGCTTAGTCCTTGGGCTGAAAAAATAATATGTACCAAATGTGATCGAAATATTTACATGGACAGCCAGCCGACCAAGCAGCCAGACGGACATCGTTTAATCGACTCAGAAAGTGATTCTAAGTCGATCGGTATAATTTAAGGTGGGTGTTAGACTAATATTTTTGGGCGTTACAAACATCTGCACAAACGCATAATACCCTCTCTACCATAGTGGGGAAAAACGTTTCTAAACCACTGTGCATTGTAAGATATGACCTTTTACCATCATTCTGGCAACATAATGATTGCCAGAAAGATGGAAATTAAGGCCAATCAAGCCAATATCGGATACTCTATTCAAAAGAGAAGCGTATCCCAGAAGGAGAGTTCTGCATCGATCGAAATCAAAAGTAGTCGGACGGGCACGGTCTGGACTATAAATCTGGTGAGGCAAAATTTCCCAAACACTTCATTCTAAATACTTTTTAACAGGTATTGCATAATGTGGCCGTGCGTTGTCATGATAGAATATTACGGTTTCATTGCAAGGAATGATTCGGTGCAAAACCGATTTTAGCATTCAAGCATAATTTGGGACATGCAAAATCGTCTTTCAAGGTCTCTCGCTGCTTGAGTAGCTTCCAATGATTTTTCAAGCTCTTGTTGAGTTTGACAAAAATCTTTATGGAGTATTGGCTCCAATTATTTAAACTTTCTTTGTCTTCGGTATCAAAATCACCACTTCTGAACCGAACAAATCATCTTTTGCTAATTGAAACCTATGGAACATATTCACCATAAGCTTTGAGCAGTGGCACTTTTTTGCAATTAAAGAAGTAAAGCAAACCTTCCCACATATGACATTTTCGACATTTTCGAAGCAAAAATAAACTATAATGTTCAATAACTGAGTGAGAATTAATGGCAGATATGTATGCTTCAAATCCCGCATTTTTAAGTCATACAAAAGATTAAAATTATTGGACTTTTTTTTAGTAGTCCTAATATGTTTAAAGTTAGATTTTGTATTAAAAATGAATTTATTCCAATAAGAAGTTTGAATGGAATTCAAGTGTAATTCAAGCCTTGAATTATAGTCAAGCAATTCAATTACCTGTGTGTAATTTTTTAAGTCATATATAACCATATACGGACACCAGTACGTGATAAAAGACCAAAAAAAAAGACCCTTGTCTCACAGTTTTGCCCAAAGTCATGTACTTTTTTTATGGGCCCCATAGATTTGGCGCCTCGGTGTAATTTTTGCAAAAAAGTGATAATTTTCTCAGGCTCATACCTTGCAAATAGTTCGGAATTTTGATTTACGCTCTGATGCAAAGTTGTAGCCCTTGTCATAAAGAACAAAAATTGTGAACATATAAAATCCAAAAAAAACTTCATCTTCAAGATCAAAATCGCAAAAAACTTTAAAAAATACATTTTTTTGAAGCTGCCTAAAAGTATGCTTTAGTTTATTTAATTCATTTAGTTTTTTCTTACTAACTTATATTGACCTACCTAAACGGTGTTAAGAATCATTCCTAGGAAGTTCATATGTTCTAGAAAATTGTTTACTGAGATCTTACGTACATTTAGTTGTTGATTGTTTAATTGCATTTTGAACGGTTTGCTATCTATAGACCTGAACAGGGGAAAAAAGGTAAAAAATCGAATTTTTATAAGTTTTTTTGCGATTTTGATCTTGAAGATGAAGTTTTTTTGATTTTATATGTTCACAATCGTGTTGCACTGTATTATAGTTGTATTACACTTTATATCAATAGGATTCTCCAGTAAAAAGGAATAAATAAATTCAAGTTTTTGATAAAGTCAAATTCCAACAAAATGTTCAAAAGCTTTAATTTCTGGGGCTTTGGTGCTTATTGGGGTATATTTTAAAGAATTTAACAAGCTTTTAATTTAAATAAGTCATTACTAGACCACTTCTAAGTAATGCAAATATTTTTTTTAAATTAAATATTTAACTTTAAATTTACTACACCCTGTACTTCTGTTTTATAGGTTCTTTAAGTTATATTTACATTCCCTTATGCTTAGCTAGACAACCAAAAACTTCCAAAAAGTAATAATACTTGTGTTAATAAATGCTACAAAAGAAATCATCATCATCACCCTCATTATCTTTATCATGTTGCAAGGTGATTTGAGGTTTTTTTTTGTTCATTATGCGTCTGCTTTAATAATAATTTTTCCTTTTAAACTCTTTTTTAAACTCATTAGACATGGCCACTTGTTTTGACTTTTTGTTTTCATAAAATTTGTTGCCTTTCGCTTTTGATTCCCGGCATCCAATGGCTTGATTACACACCTACACAAGGCTAGGACTGATGAAAATGAAGACTGTGTGGCGTAGGTTTCTGCTGTTGCTGTGGTTTCCATCTCGAGCATAAATAGCAACAGCAGCTACAACAAACTGATTCATCTAGAGTAAATTAAAACGATATCACCACGAAAAATAATATAGTACATTTCAACACTTGCCACTGGTTGAGGGGTTGTTTGGGAGTTGTTTTTTTGAGAAAAAGGATTCTTTTTTAAAATAAGATTTCCTTTCAACTATTTTGGCTCAACGGTACAACATGCTGCTGCTCTTGAATAAAAAAAAAAACATTGTGGCTGTTGTCGCAAACAACAGCGACAAGAAATTGTTAATTAAATTTAAAGCAAGAAAAATAATATAATAAATGTATGGTAAACAGAAAGAAAAAACAAAACAAAATTACTTAGACGCAATTAAAAAAATTATTTTTAATGAAAAACACCAAAGCGGCAGCAGCGTCTCCAGTAGCTCTGTTGGCAGCAGTAAAATGATAAATTAGTTTAAACTTTTCTTACATTCATTCCTGTCCTTCTTCCTAACGTTCTTAAAACAATTCATCACATTTCATAAGGATACACAAAAGCAAGGCTACTCCAGCAAACAAACAACAGAGGGAGAGAGTGAGAGAGAAAGCGATAGAGAGAGTTACACTGTAAATATGGTCATAATGATGACAGCAGCCCAGATAACAACAATGAAGGTTGTAATTTTTTCTTTGTTTTGTTGCAGCATCATAAGGCATTATCACTGCCATCACCACCACATCCTCACAAGCATTACCCAAAGGGACTTTTAGCTGTAACAAATTATTCTTACATTTTGTATAAAATTCATCATCACTGTGTTTTTGTTACTTACAATGAAAGTTATAGAGAAAATTTAAGGATACAAAAAAGAAGAAAAACAAACAAATTTTCACCAGCTACAACAATTTTTTATAAATCACCCTCTGCTCACCCCCCCCAAATCCACTCCACAGAAAAAACAAGTAAGAAAGTATAGCCCTAAAATGTGATACCCTACACTGAATATAAGTGCAAACATTTTTTTCTCTCCAAATTTCAATAAATTATTTTCTTGAGTGTTTGTACGATTTTGTGCAAATGGGCGAATTTACCTTATTGTGAATAACTTCGAAACAAATCCATCGATTTTTATGATCGATATGTCGTTTTGTTAACATTATATGTAGCTTTCCATAAAGTAATAAATGTGAAGAATTGCTGAGGTTTTCGATTTTTCATGATTTTTTTAAAACCAAAAATTTTTAATTTTCACTTAAAATATATATTTTTTGCTTCAATTTGTTGTTATAACTCCGAAACTACTGAGCCGATTGAAACGCAATATTTATGCGAACATTTGCACATAGTAGGGGAAAATTTTTTCAAAATTCAATCAATCGAAAGAAGAACATTAACTACTCAATTTTTTGTATATCAAACAAAAAATTAAAATTTTGTGAAAATGAGCGAATTCACTTAATTGTGAATAAATTTGATAAGAATCAATCGTTTTTTATGATCGATATCTATTTTTGTTGCTATTGTATGTGGCTTTGCGATAAAGTAATAAATCTGAAGAATTTCTGCTGTTTTAGATTTTTCATGAATTTTTTAACAAAAAAAATTTTCTATTTTCATGTAAAAAATATATTTTTTGCTTCAATTTTTTATTATAACTCCGAAACTACTGAGTCAATTGAAACGCAATATATATGTGAAAATTGAACATTGCATGAAGAAAATGTTTTCAAAACTTAATCAATCGAAAGAAGAATACTAACTACTCAATTTTATGTTTATTAAACTAAAAACTAAAATTTCATGAAAATGAGTGAATTCACTTAATTGTGAATAGATTTGAAAAGAATCAATCGATTTTTATGATCGATATGTCATTTTGTTGCTATTGTATGTGGCTTTGCGATAAAGTAATAAATCTGAACAATTTCTGACGTTTTCGATTTTTCATGATTTTTTTAAAACAAAAAAATTAGCTTTTTCATGTAAAAAAAATTGTTAATATAACTCAGAAACTGCTGAACCGATTGAAATGCAATATATAAATGGATTATGGATTATGTAAATATCAACTTTTCTAAGTTTTGATAATATCGGATTAACTGTTTTTGAGTAATCATTAATTATGTGGAGAAACGTCTAAAAAATATTCACTATACTTAAACATTTTTTTTTAAAAACCTCTCCATGAGCGAAACGCCCAGAATATGCGGCCAGACAAAAAACCGCAATATTCCATCTCTTTAGAAAGAAGTGGTAGGGAAGTTTTGCCTCACCCGCCTTATAGTCCTGAATGTGCCCAATTCGGCTACTATTTATTTCGATCAATGCAGAACGCTCTCTCTGGGATACTCCTTTCCTTTCTTCAGAACAGAGTATCCGATATCGGCTTGATTCGTTCTTACCCTCAAAAGATGAGCAGTTCTTTTGACTCAGAATTAGGGTTTCTACTTTTCATTACTTTGAATAAATTTATATTGAAAAATGTTTGAAAATAAATGCTAAAATTATGATAAAATCCCAATAAAATTCTTGGGCGTTTCAAACATCAGCATGAACGCATAATACCCTCCACACTATGATGGTGTAGGATATAATAAATCAACCTCTGCCTCCCATCTCCTCACAAAAAATAAACCAAGTCATTGCAAGGCGACAAAAATGTTGATAAAGTAAAGAAAACTAGAAAATATTAAGTTTCTTAAACTGACAGAAATGTTAGTTAAACTTTTAAATTACACTAGATTACAAGGTTGTTGTTCATAATGTGAAAGATATATGAGGTTTGTTATTTTAGGCCTTCTAACTTCGGAGAACATTCACGACAGCAGGCTACCGACTATAACATATAAAAATATTATATTTTCATATTTAGTTGAACAAGTATGTCAGCTAGTTACGTAAAAATAATTATGTAGCTGACTACACGGCGACAATTGTTGCTAGCATCATTTGTAGTCGTGTAGTTGGTAGCCTATTGTTGTGAATGTGTTTAATGCATTAGTCCATCTCAATAATATATGTTTCATTCAACGAACATGAAAAATTATTTTT
The DNA here is from genome assembly GCF_958450345.1 of Calliphora vicina. Lineage (NCBI taxonomy): Eukaryota > Metazoa > Arthropoda > Insecta > Diptera > Calliphoridae > Calliphora > Calliphora vicina. The sequence goes on along the minus strand of NC_088783.1, from coordinate 16,333,613 downwards.
TTTGTAAACTTGTGTAATTTTTTTATTTTTTTCGGTTTAAATTTAGCGCCAGACTACTTTAGAAAATGCATTGGACACTTGGGTTTTGTGTTGATATTGTTTTTGCTGAATTCCTACAACAAAGCCAAAAGTGTTAAACTTAGTTGATGAAAATTTAAATTAACTACTAAGGAATTAAAGATTTATGAAAGTATTTATGAAATAATATTTATAAATCAAATCAATCAATCAAGCGGATAGAAATTAAAAATGTGTGTAATGTACAGGGCACGACTAAATATGCACAAAATAAATAAAATAAGAAATCAAAAAACTTAAAAAAAACGGGAAAATATGCAGAAAAAAATATGGAAATGTATAAGAAAAATTAAAAATAAGAGTTTAATTTAACATTTCTTTACAAAGAACAATAAATTAATTTTCCGATTTCGTAAAAAAAATGTATGTGAAAAATAATGATTTTCTTTCAAGACAGACAAACTTGACTTTTCTTTCTAAACACTAAACACAGATTTCTTGGCTTTGCTCCACCTTACTAGAGGGTAATTTTTTTATTTTTTTTAGCATTAAACGATGCATTTACCTTTACAAAACAGTAATCATCCAATAACTCAATTTTGGATTTTTTGTTGCTTAACTGGTTTTTGAAATAAACGATTCAATTATTGTGGACTTGCGAATATGCACATTTATAACTATTCAATTTTATGTAAATCTAACAAAAAACTGAATTTTTGTGAAAATGAGCGAATTCACTTAATTGTGAATAAATTCGAAAAAAATCAATCGATTTTTATGATCGACATCTCATTTTGTTGCTATTATATGTGGCTTTGTGATAAAGCAATAACCTGAACAATTTCTGCCATTTACGATTTTTCATGAGTTTTTTAAAACAAAAAAATTTACTATTTTCATGTAAAAAATATATTTTTTGCTTCAATTTGTTGTTATAACACCGAAACTACTGAGCCGATTGAAAAACAATATACATATGTATATGTGAATATACATATGTATTGTACATAGTATGGGGAAAATATTTTCAATCAAGCGAAAGAAGAACATTAACTACTTAATTTTATATATATCAAACAAAAAACTAAAATTTTGTGAAAATGAGCGAATTCACTTAATTGTGAATAAATTCGTAAATAATCAATCGATTTTTATGATCGACATCTCGTTTTGTTGCTATTATATGTGGCTTTGCGATAATGCATTAACCTGAACAATTTCTGCCATTTTCGATTTTTCATGATTTTTTTAAAACAAAAATATTTGCTATTTTCACGTAAAAAATATATTTTTTGCATCAATTTGTTGTTATAACTGCGAAACTACTGAGCCGATTGTAAAGCAAGATATATGTGAAAACTTGTACATAGTATGGGGAAAATATTTTCAAAATTCAATCAAGCAAAAGAAGAACATTAATTACTTCATTTTATGTATATCAAACAAAAAACTAAAATTTTGTGAAAATGAGCGAATTCACTTAATTATAAATAAATTCCTAAATAATCAATCAATTTTTATGATTGATATCTCATTTTATTGCTATTATATGTGGCTTTGCGATAATGCATTAACCTGAACAATTTCTGCCATTTTCGATTTTTCATGATTTTTTTAAAACAAAAAAATTTGCTATTTTCACATAAAAAATATATTTTTTGCTTCAATTTGTTGTTATAACTGCGAAACTACTGAGCCGATTGTAAAGCAATATATATGTGAAAACTTGTACATAGTATGGGGAAAATATTTTCAAAATTCAATCAAGCAAAAGAAGAACATTAACTACTTAATTTTATGTATATCAAACAAAAAACTAAAATTTTGTGAAAATGAGCGAATTCACTTAATTGTGAATAAATTCGTAAATAATCAATAGATTTTTATGATCGATATTTCAGTTTATTGCTATTATTGTGGCTTTGCTATAATGCATTAACCTGAACAATTTGTGCCGTTTTCGATTTTTCATGATTTTATTAAAACAAAAAAATTTTCTATTTTCACATAAAAAATATATTTATACCCTTCACCTTCGTGAGAAGGGTATATATAAGTTTGTCATTCCGTTTGTAATTTCTACATTTTTCATTTCCGACCCTATAAAGTATATATATTCTGGATCCTTATAGATAGCGGAGTCGATTAAGCCATGTCCGTCTGTCTGTCTGTCCGTCTGTCTGTCCGTCTGTCTGTCTGTCTGTCTGTCTGTCTGTCTGTCTGTCTGTCTGTCTGTCTGTCTGTCTGTCTGTCTGTCTGTCTGTCTGTCTGTCTGTCTGTCTGTCTGTCTGTCTGTCTGTCTGTCTGTCTGTCTGTCTGTCTGTCTGTCTGTCTGTCTGTCTGTCTGTCTGTCTGTCTGTCTGTCTGTCTGTCTGTCTGTCTGTCTGTCTGTCTGTCTGTCTGTCTGTCTGTCTGTCTGTCTGTCTGTCTGTCTGTCTGTCTGTCTGTCTGTCTGTCTGTCTGTCTGTCTGTCTGTCTGTCTGTCTGTCTGTCTGTCTGTCTGTCTGTCTGTCTGTCTGTCTGTCTGTCTGTCTGTCTGTCTGTCTGTCTGTCTGTCTGTCTGTCTGTCTGTCTGTCTGTCTGTCTGTCTGTCTGTCTGTCTGTCTGTCTGTCTGTCTGTCTGTCTGTCTGTCTGTCTGTCTGTCTGTCTGTCTGTCTGTCTGTCTGTCTGTCTGTCTGTCTGTCTGTCTGTCTGTCTGTCTGTCTGTCTGTCTGTCTGTCTGTCTGTCTGTCTGTCTGTCTGTCTGTCTGTCTGTCTGTCTGTCTGTCTGTCTGTCTGTCTGTCTGTCTGTCTGTCTGTCTGTCTGTCTGTCTGTCTGTCTGTCTGTCTGTCTGTCTGTCTGTCTGTCTGTCTGTCTGTCTGTCTGTCTGTCTGTCTGTCTGTCTGTCTGTCTGTCTGTCTGTCTGTCTGTCTGTCTGTTTGTCTGTCTGTCTGTCTGTTGAAATCAGTTTTCTGAAGACCCCAGATATCTTCGGGATCCAAATCTTCAATAATTCTGTCAGACATGCTTTCGAGAATTTTGCTATTTAAAATCAGCAAAATCGGTCCACAAATGGCTGAGATATGAGGAAAAAACCAAGACAACCTCGATTTTTGACCTATTTTTTTACCTATATCTGGATTACTAAGACATTAATATAGACAATATGGATATCTAATGATAGATATTTCAAAGACATTTGCAACGACGTATATAAGACCATAGTAAGTTGGACCTACAATGGGTCAAAATCGGGAAAAAAAATTTTGAACCCGATTTTTTTTTTTTTTAAAAAATTGAAAAAACGAAAAAAAATTTAAAAAAAAATTTTTTTTTAAAATTTAAAAAAAAAAAATTTAAATAACAATCGAAAAATTTTTTTTCCAACAAATTCAAAAAACAACGAAAAAAAATAAATTTTGTTTACCTAAAAATATTTAAAATTTTGAAGTATAATTTGGTGAAGGGTATATAAGATTCGGCACAGCCGAATATAGCACTCTTAATTGTTTTTGCTTCAATTTGTTGTTATAACTTCGAAACTACTGAGCCGCTTACAACGCAATATATAAATGGATTAAAGGATATGTAAATCTAAAATGTTCTAAGTTTATTTTAATAATATCGGACTAACCGTTTTTGAGTTCTCATTAATTATGTAAAGAAACGTCTAAAATAATTCTCAAATTTGTACCATATTTGTACTACGGGTATCATAATACATAAAAATTGTGTTGTTGTTTAAAAAGCCTCTAAAATTTTTTTTCGATTTTGTTGCCCTGTATTATTTTTCACTTACTTTTGACATATTTTAAAAGCTAACCTAATTAAAACAAGTAAGAGAGCTATATTCGGCTGTGCCGAATTTTATATACCCTTCACCAAAATATACTTTAAAATAAAAATTTTAAATATTTTTAGGTAAACAAAATTTAATTTTTTTTTCTAGTTGTTTTTTCGAAATTGTTTTTTTTAAATTTTAAAATTTTTTTTTTTAGTTTTTAATTTTTTTTTTTTAATATTTAGTGAAAAAAAATGTTGGTGAAAAAAAAAATTCGGGTTAAAAAATATTTTTTCCGATTTTGACCCATTGTAGGTCCAATTTACTATGCACAGGTCTTTGAAATATCTAGCATTAGATATCCATATTGTCTATATTAATGATTTAGTAATCCAGATATGGGTCAGAAATAGGTCAAAAATCGAGGTTGTCCTGGTTTTTTCCATATATCTCAGCCATTTGTGAACCGATTTTCTCGAGCCGGAAGAATTTCGGAGATATTGATGTATCATTCGTGTATGTAAGTTATTTGGGGGCTTCAGAAAGTTGATTTCAACACACAGACGGACAGACGGACATGGCTATATCGACTCCGCTATTTATAACGATTCAGAATATATATACTTTGTGGGGTCGCAAATGAAAAATGTAGAAATTACAAACGGAATGACAAACTTATATATAACCTTGCCACTCATGGTGAAGGGTATAAAAATAATTATTTGTTGGACCAAGGAAAAATTTTGGCTGGAATAGTGTGTATAGATTTGTTTTGACCAACTCTTTTTTAAAGAATAATAAGTTTTGAATTAATATTAAAAATTTGTTCACAATTAAACATTTTAACTTCAATTTACTTTAAAAAAAATGTGGGAACTTTGGAGTTTATTAAAAAAAATATTATTTAAATTATAATTCGTTGTCTACTAAATAATGAAAAATAATGTTTGCGATTTTAATCAAAATAAAATTTTTAATAACAAAAATTAAAAGTTTAATAAATAATTTCAGTTTTAAGAAAATTGTTCCATTTGCATTAAAATTGTATAATAAATATGAAGAATATGCAAATTTTCTCAAGACTAATTCAAAGCAATTGCAATAATAATAATAAGAAATTTCAGCTTCAGCAAACTTTGATTATAATATTCCTTAGTGTTTAGAGCAGGAAAAACTATTTGTCTAAATGTATACTTCCGTTTTAGATGTGTTAAATAAAATATTATTTTCTCAAATAAACACATACTACTGCTACTACATCCTAACTTACTTAAATTGCTACAAGCAAAAACTTTTTCGATTTAAAAGTTTAAAAAAATCTAGCCACAGGCGCCAGTAGTTTTTTTAGATTTTTTATTTTTTTTGAATGATGAATCACAAATGAAGCTGAGTTTTATCAAACAACTAACAACTTTGGGCAAAAGTACTTAAATTTGTGTAAATATAGATGAAAAAACAATTGTAAATTACACATAAATAAGTTTATAGTACTTACATACACAAACACTTAACAACAATAAAGCCACCGCTAGAAAAAGCTTATTAAAGCTAATAAAATTTAATGCTAGAATATTGAATTGAAATTAAGATTAATAAAAATGGCCATTAACAGGGTACTCTCTTACTCTTACTCACACCCAGCCCTCTCTCCCCCTCAACAACAATAAAGGAGAGATGAGCATCATCAAATAAATAAAAGAAAAAAGCAACAACAACAGGCTACATTAATAAAGTTCGTAGCAATAACACGAGTAATGTACGCGAACAAAGTCCTAGACGAATAATAAAACTTTTCCATTTATTTTGTTGTTGTTGTGTGTTTTGTTTTGTTTATTTTTTGTTTGTTTTAATGTTTTGATGAAGATAACAACAACAAGAACAACATGAAAGTGAATGACATAAACTTAAGATTTGTGTAAACTCTTTGGAAGTGCTTCTTTTTTTGTGTTTTTTTTTTTGCGGGGGTAAGAAGGGTATAAGTTTCTTTGTTTTTTGCTTTAATATTTTACAACTAATTAAGCATAATTACTAACAATTACTTAAAATAAATACAATTATCAAAATCAAAAGGCAAACAGCAACAAGCACTTAAGGCTAGAACTCTATTCTCAGCAATTACTAGAAAAAGGATATGCTGAGCAATGAAAATGCATGATACCATAACAACTTTCAAGACAACAAATAATTTTATTCTTATAACAAGAGAATGAATGGGTTTTAGCTTGAGTTACAGGACTACAGTTAATGGAGCAGTTAGCATCCTAAGAACAATTTAATGGAAAACCAACATTTGAAATTTTTCAAATGCCTACCCAATTTTCATTTTGACATTTGAGTAAACAACTAAATTAAATGTTTGCAGTCAATTTAAAATAACTGGATTCCTGCTGATTATTTACAATAACAAAAATCATAAAAAACACATCAACATTTAGAAAGTTTTAAACAAAAATTTAATAACAGCGTTGCAAAATTTTGTGAAATATTTCAAAAGTAAAGAAATTTGGTTAAAAAATTTTAGAGACATTCATATAAATTTATTGCTTATACACTGTTTCCTTAAAGAGATTATAACTTTAAGGAAAAATTTGAAAAGTTTGAGGTTGTATGATTTAAAAATGAGGGATTTACAATAGATGAACGCTATTTTTGTTTTTAATAAATTATATGTCAACGTGCGAGAGATGGTTTATGTCCAGGTCAGCCAAAGAAGATTGAAGACCAAGAATTGGAGGCATTACCCCAAGAAGATTGTTGTTAAACTCAACAAAAGCTTTCAAAATCATTTGGAGCTACTCAAGCAGCAATTTCAAAACGTTTGCGAGCAGCAGGTTTCATCCAAAAGCAGGGAAATTGGGTAACATACGAATTGAAGCGAAGAGACCTTGGAAGACGATTCTGCATGTCCGAAATCATGTTTGAACGCTATAAAAGAAAATCATTTTTGCACCGAATCGTTATATGCGATGAAATATAATCCATTACAATAACCCAAAGCGAAAGAGATTGTATGTGAAGCCCGACCAACCAGCGAATTTACACCAATGTCAAATATCCATGGCACTAAGGTAATTCTCTGTATTTGATGGGACCAAAAGGATCCTATATATTATGAGCTGCTGAAATTTGGCCGGACCTTCACAGGGAACCTGTACCTAATGCATCTGATTTGTTTGAAGCGACCATTGGCCGAAAGAAGCCCAGAATATGCGAACAGACATGACACCATAATATTCCAGCAATACCTATTAAAAAGTATTTAGAATGAAGTGGTTGGGAAGTATTACCTCACCCTTCCTATAGCTCAGACCTTGCCCCATCCGAAAGACTGGGATACTCTTCACTTCATTTTACTTTATTAAATATTTCTTTTTAGAAATTTACAATAAATATTTAACTCATAACCTAAACTAAAACATAAGTGCCCGATGCCAGATTCAGTGTTTTTTCATTTGTCTCAGTCGTCTGTGACCCTCAACTCCCTGGCAAGGAGATTTGGGTGATAAATTAGTTTTGACAGCTAGGTTATGGGTACCTTGAGATGCATAGGGATGTTAATATTGTGAATGTACCCTGCAGCACTTCTTAGTTTTCTTAATAGCGCTGGCTGCTTTCTTTACAATTTTTCAACGTTAGAGGAGGAGGCTGTTCCCCATAGCTGATGACAGTATAGCCATATTGGTTTTATGACGGTCTTGTACTAAAGAACTTTGTACTCAAAGTCTAGAGCAGACCATGGGCAAATTAGCCAGTGCAACTGAACTGCCTTTAATTTTAGTTGTGACTTGAAGAGATCCCATCTTTTGATCTGATTTGGAGAGATCTTTATTGTATGTAATTTTGAAGTACTAACGATTTTCAGTCGTTGGAGCTATGGGGTGCATTTTCATTTAAGCGGTTACGTCAACAAAATCTTCATTTCTGGGGCACTCAAAATCCGAGTGTGATGCAGGAAAAGCCGTTACATCCACTTAAAGCTACTGTGTGGTGCGATGTTCACGCGGGAAGAGTGATTGGACCGTATTTTTTTGCGAACGCCGTCGATAATACAAACGCTACAGGGCCATCATAAATGACTTCTTACTGCCCGAACTGAATGAGCGGGGCTTGGTAAACATGGGATTTCAACAACACGGTGCAAGCGCGCAAACAGATATATAATATGTCTACCTTATGTTTTTTACAGACCACTAACCACTGTGCGATGTTAAAAGGTCATAGCGAACAATGTCCGATACTTTTAATAAAGATTTCAAAATAATAAATCCGAATTTTCAAGTCATAGACTTGAAAATTCTTGGTGAACAAAAGGGGCTAAAAAGTGGCTAAAAAGGGCTAAAATTTTTAATTAAAAAATACATACATTTGACACAAAAAACAACTTAGGTCCATTATTACAACTTGCCTTTATAGTTAAAGGGTACCTTTTTCTATTGCTTAAAGTTACCTTTAACTATAAAGGCAAGTTGTAATGATGGGCCTTAGAATGTTACATTAGGCTATGCACAGTGGTTTAGAAACTTTTTTGGAAATAATTCGGTATCTCGGGAACTATTGGAGATATTATTACAAAATTTCACATGGTTAGAGCTAAGGTGTTTTTGAGTTGAATTACATTTGTTCAGCTTTCTAGGGGTAATACGGGCCAGTTTGTGCCCCCTCAAAGTTGGTCATCTCGGGTCTCAAAATTTTTAAAAAAATCCCCAAAAATTCATTTATGATCCGAATGAGCTGAAATTTAAAATATAAATAGTCCTTGAGAAGATCTATTTATTTTTTTTTTTTTTTTAATTTTGCTCGATTTTTTTTTGTTTTTTAGATATGGCGGCCCTACGGAGGGTCGAATTTTTTTTTCAAAATATCAGCTATATTGGCAATAAAATTCTAAATAAAATAAAAAAAACTTGGTAACAGCTATCTCGTCCGTGTAAAAAGTTACACGCATCCAAAGTTGGAACATGTAAAATGGGCCTAATTTTTTACGATTTTTCCTAAAAAAGTCCCTATATTTTTTCTTTTGTAGAAACAAATTTTCTTTGGGACTATATACAATTTTTATATGTTCCGGAAAGAAAACTTAATGCAAAAGCATGTAAAGTAAAATTGGGCTCACTTAAGCGGACACAGTATCGCCCAGACCTATCCAAACTTGGACAATTTTAAAAAAAATATTTAGGTTTCAGTAAAAAATTCTAAAAAGGCAAAGCACCGATCCTCGAAAAAGTTCCGTATTTGTATAACCCTATATGTTGTTTAAATACTTAGAAAGCTGATTTACTATCACACGGTAAATAGCATCACAGTAGGCACTTTTCTAAAAAAAACTCAGTTTTTGGAACACATTTTCCCCGTTTTAGGAATTTCGGTATTTGAAAATAAAAAATGTCAAAAATTATAATGTCATTAATTTAAGGACATTTGGATCTAAATTAGTTCCCAATTTTGTTATGATATCTTTAACCGATAAAATTTTACATTAAATCAAATTTTATATTTTTGTTCGTGGAAAATCACCATATGAATGTTTTTTTAGTTTTTAAGGTAAATGAAGGAGATCTCCTTCAACTGAAGGAGATAACCTACAGATGTAAGCGTATTCTTCTCAAGGACTATTTATATTTTAAATTTCAGCTCATTCGGATCAAAAATGAATTTTTGGGGATTTTTTTAAAAATTTTGAGACCCGAGGTGACCAACTTTGAGGGGGTACAAACTGGCCCGTATTACCCCTAGGAAACTGAACAAATGTAATTCAACTCAAAAACACCTCAGCTCTAACCAATTTTGTAGTAATATCTCCAATAGTTCCCGAGATACCGAATTATTTCCAAAAAAAAAAGTTTCTAAACCACTGTGCTATGTCGAATAGACAAAAAAATCTATGAATATAACACGTTCAAATGGAAGAAAATATGAATATTTATTCCTGTATGTTGATCCTTAACTTTAAAATAACGTAATTGTGGCCACACCTATATCATATGCCGATGTTTTTAAAACCTCTTATTTATCACCTGGTCTGCAAGATGCTCCTGGTCTGCAAATGTTTATATGAAGACAAATTATGTATAAAGTAATCATTTGTGATAACATCGAAATCGATGGAGAATATTTTGATATGTCTCTCAAGAAATGCAGAAAAAAATTGATTTTCATTGGCAAAAATATAAATTTTGCCATTAGTCAGTAAATATATCAAAACTAAGGTAGCCAACATATTTGAATGAGTCCTTGATGCAAATAATAAAATGCTTGAGCAAAGATATAAAATTTGTATGTGATTAAATTGTTACTGGTTCAACATTTTTAGTTAATTTTTGTCATAATATTCCTGCCAATTTTTTTGAATTGATTTTACTAATTTTTAAGAGCAAAAATTTCAGATCATTAGAGTAAGTTTTGATTTAGCTATAAAAATGGCTAAATGAAAATTAAAAAGGCTAAAGGCTAAATTTATTTCTTTTTTGGTTAAACAATATTGAAAAGGGCTAAATTTAGCCAGAAAAGGGCTAACTTGGCAACACTGTCATAGGCACAATAATTAATGATTTTATTTATTATATATTTCCACCCATTGCCTTTTTAAAAAGAGTCCGTTAATTTATTTATTATTTTTGTTTTCAAACATTTAAAATAAAACAACCACTTCCACTTCAGTGATTTAGGTTTTGGTTTAAAAGCGATGGAAAGGCAGGCAACAGGAATAAAGCTTAATTTATATTAAAAACAGTGTTTATTTTTAAGATCCTTTTTTTCCTTAACATTGTTATTGTTGTGGCCTTAAGGAGCCTGAAGTGGAGGGAAATATGTAGTGATGCTGCTGTTAAAGTTACTGCTGCTAACTTTTACTTTTGCTATTTTCAGTTGTGTTTTACTTTCATTGTAAGTGTAGCTGTTGTTGCTTATGTTTAATTTAATTTTAGCCATTGACGTGCCGCTCAAGACCCAATTATTAACTTATTTTGTTTTAATTGAGTATAGTTGTTCTTGCAGTTGTTTTTATTAGCGCAGCCAAAAGAAATTAAGAGGATGTAATGAAAAAAGTAAACGAGAAAACTTAAAGAAACAAATTTTGTAAACTATTCGTAGCAGTAAAGGCATCATCAGTATTCATATGTGAGAATAATTAGACTGGCTCACCAAACAAGTTATTCTACAATAGCTGGCATTAAGATTAAGTTTGATTTTATACACGTGTGTAATTTTTAGAGACATGGAAATATAATCATATAAGGACAGACCAAAAAAAGACCCGTGTCTCCCAATTTTTCCCAAAATCATGCACTTTTTTTTATGGGTCCCCAAAGATTTGGGGCCTTGGTATCATTTTTGCAAAAAAGTGATCCTTTTCTCAGGCCCATATCTTGCAAACAGTTCGGAATTTTGATTTAAGCTCTGAGACAAAGTTGTAGTCCTTGTCATAAAGAACAAAGATTGTGAACATATAAAAGCAAAAAAACTTCATCTTCAAGATCAAAATCGCAAAAAACTTAAAAAACATTCGAAATAAATTTAGAAATACATTTTTTTAAGCTGCCTAAAAGTATGCTTTAGTTTATAATAATTTAATAGTTTATGGCCCAACAAACACTTAATTCCTTTAGTTTTTTCTTAGTAACTTTCCTAGGAAGTTCATATGTTCTAGAAAGTTGTTTATTGAGATCTTAGGTACATTTTTGTAGTTGATTGTTTTCTTGAATTTTGAACGGTTTGCTAGCTATGGACCTGAACAGGGGAAAAAAGGTAAAGTTTAAAGCTTTTTTATTTTATTCCAATTTATATGAAGCTACATTAAGGAATTTATCATTAAAGTTTTATTACAGATTTATTATAATTCTCAATCTATTTAACCAACTACCAATAAAGTTTGAAAGATTTATTCATAGTATTTATTAGATTTTTATTGTTTAAAATGGAAACTGAAAATTCAAAGGCTAAATTTTGTTGTGCATTCGAACTTAAATAAAATCAGTTATTCAAGGAAAGTTTCAAAATATTTTACATTCTCTAATAGTAGATGTTTTAGCCATCTGTTGGACAGAAAATGAAAGAGATTGTTCAATATATATTTTTTTTATATCGCATCAAAGTTTAATCAAACATTTGTATAAATAATTAAATATCAATCATACGCTGTGAGGTTCCAGCGTAATGTTTTTTACATTAATTTTTTTGAAATTTTTCAGTATGAAATTTCGCTAACACATGAATGATCTTAGGGAGGTAAATGTAATATTTAAATTCATAATAATCAAGTCTCAGAACAACAACTTTCGAAACAAAATCTGAGACTTCTCTTCATTCTGACAGTATGACTGATTTTGTATGCAGTTCGAGCCACTCTAATGTGTATGCATTATTAATTGTTTGCACATTTGAGTAATGTGTGAAAATATGTTTAAGTTTAAAATATAAAGTTTACATAAGAGGAACAATCTAAGGCCCAAGTTTAAAACAGTATTAATACAAAAATTCATAAGAAATTACTAAGAAAATTACATAGTAGGAATTCGTAATTAATCACTATTGCAAAAAATTTATAAAAACTGGTTATTTCAAATAAAATTTTGAAATAAAAAAACTTAATTCTAACCAAATCAAATTCAAAATTGCCTCCTTAAAAATTTGCCAAAACTTTGACAATTTACAATGAAGATAGATTCTATAAGTAGCTGAATTTATTCACAATAAGCCTGCTTTTACACAGGGCTAGTTTCCTTGCCGCAAGTCCGAGTTTATAGGAGATAGAGCCAAGAAGAAAGAAGAGGGGTACACACTTGCTTGTACTGGCAAGTCTCTTAAATTTTCTTTTTTAACCCGAATTTTTTTTTTTACCAAAACTAATTTTTTTGTCATACATTTTTTTTCACTAATAAATTAAATTTTTTTTTTAAAATTGGATAAAAAATTAAAAAAAAACAATTTTGAAAAAAATTCGGAAACAATTTTTAAATTTTTAATTTTCAAAAACAATTTTCAAAAAAAAATTTTTGAGTTTATCATAATTAAGTGAAGTGAAGGTTTCATATATTTCATCATATTTCATATAGAATTTATCGAACTTTCAAAAGAATTATGTAAATTATGGTAATTTTATATAAACCCTTAAAAATATATTTAAATACATAATAAAAAATAAGTTAATTTTTTTATACATTGCAGATGCACCTATGAATTGAAATTATGATGTAAGTATTTTCAAATATATCAATTGTTTTTTATTCTAACTATTTTAGGTATTTTTACTAAAAATAACTGATATATTTTCCAAGAGTTATACTGGCCCCCTTTATTTCTAAGTTGGACCATTAAAGCTTTTAATAAACTATAGTTAAACACAAATAAACCAATTTAAGAGTAAACTGTTCATCGTTCTTTTAAGCCAGTCAACTAAGCGTTGTTGTTGCCTGCTAAAGTAGCTAAGAAGTAGCAGCAGAAGTTTCAATAAATGATGTTGTTGATGGCATCATGTAAACATGTGTAGAGGTATTAGTGAATAAACACACAAGTATACTTGTTCTTGTACTACTTACACATGTATGATAAGGATATAAAGCTAAGAGTAAACAAGAGAGTTCAGACGGCCCAGCTGTTCTGGGTGACTGTCAAGAACAATAGATTTTACATATTATTTTACCTTCTCCTTTTGGTTAGATAACACTGTGTGTAATTTTTTGAGTTATGGAAAAATAATCAAGATAAAAATAGCAAAAAACTTTAAAAAATCGATTTTTTTACCTTTTTTTCCCCTGTTCAGGTCCATTCAAAATTCAAGGAAACAACTATGTAATTTTCTTGGTATGTAATTTCTTATGAATTTTTTTAATAATACTGTTTTAAACCTGGGGCTTAGATTGTTCCTCTTATGTAAACTTTGTATTTTAAACTTGAACATATTTTCACACATTACTCAAATGTTGAAACAATTAATAAAGCAAACATATTAGAGAGGCTCGAACTAGATACAAAATCATTCATCCAGTCAGAATGAAGAGAAATTTCTGATTTTGTTTCGAAAGTTGTTGTTCTGAGACTTGATTATTATGAATTTAAATATTACATTTACCTCCCTAAGATCATTGATTGTTAGCGAAATTTTATACTGAAAAATTTAAAAAAAATAATGTAAAAAACATTACGCTGGAACCTCACAGCGTATGATTGATATTTAATTATTTATACAAATGTTTGATTAATCTTTGATGCGATATAAAAAAAATATATATTGAACAATCTCTTTCATTTTCTGTCTAACAGATGACTAAAACATCTACTATTAGAAAATGTAAAATATTTTGAAACTTTCCTTAAATAACTGATTTTATTTAAGTTCGCCTTTGAATTTTCAGTTTCCATTTTAAATAAAAAATCTAATAAATAGTATGAAGAAATCTTTGAAAATTTATTGATAGTTGGTTAAATAGATTGAGAATTATAATAAATCTGTAATAAAACGTTAATGATAAATTCCTAAATGTGGCTTCATATAAATTGGAATAAAATAAAAAAGGTTTAAACTTTACATTTTTTCCCCTGTTCAGATCCATAGGTAGCAAACCGTTCAAAATTCAAGGAAACAATCAACCACAAAAATGTACCTAAGATCTCAGTAAACAACTTTCTAGAACATATGAACTTCCTAGGAATGATTCTTAACACCGTTTAGCTAGGTCAATATAAGTTAGTTAGAAAAAACTAAAGGAATTAAGTGTTTTTTGGGCTATAAACTATTAAATTATTATAAACTAAAGCATACTTTTAGGCAGCTTTAACACAGTTTACAGTTTTGTGCGATTTTGATCTTGAAAGTGAAATTTTTTTAATTTTATATATTGACAATTTTCGTTCTTTATGACAACGGCTACAACTTTGCCACAGAGAGTAAATCAAAATTCCGAAATGTTTGCAAGATATGAGCCTGAGAAAATTATCACTTTTTTTGCAAAAATTTCACAGAGGTTTGGGGGCCCATAAAAAAAGTGTTTTTGGGCTATAAACTATTAAATTATAAACTAAAGTATACTTTTAGGCATTCATTTAGAATTTTTTAAATTTTTTTTTGATCTTGAAGATGAATTTCTTTTGATTTTATATGTTCACAATTTTTGTTCTTTATGACAAGGGCTACAACTTTGCATCAGAGCGTAAATCAAAATTCGGAACTGTTTGCAAGATATGAGAATGTGAAAATTATCACTTTTTTTGCAAAAATGACACCGAGGCCCCAAATCTTTGGGGGCCCATAACAAAAGTGCATGACTTTGGCCAAAACTGGGAGACTCGGGTTCTTTGTTTTTTGGTCTTTTCATCAAAATAACTATGCATGTATGGTTAGTTTTTTCGTGTTGCACTGTGTAATTAGCTATATCCTCTAGTCACATAGCTAATTCTGTAAACATAGATTACAAAGATACAGTCTTATGGCGATCACTTCTGGTGGGAAAAATAATACTTTCTAAAGTGCAGTTAACAAAAATTTTAAAATGACTACATTCTTGATTACTTATAGGCACTAAAGTGTCAATTGACTTCACTTTAGTTTACCTGGGGTGTATGAAGTAACCTCTTGACCTCTTTTTGTATTACAAATAGTACACAAATCTAAAACGACCCTAAAATATACAAGTAATAAGACATTAGTGCAAATTATTACTTCCGAAACTGCTGGGTCGTAATAGCAATTGCTGTTCATGTTTCATATTTTGGGCTGTAGCCAACCAAGCATATTAACACTGAAATACCAATGTATACAATAGGATGGTGCTGTATTGTATGAAGACATTTAGAATTTTATGTTTCGAATTTAAACAAAATATTTTAATATTTTACAGTATTTTTTGGTGCCTGCTAGTATTAAGTCGAGCAGGATAATTGGTTTTTGTTCTCTTGTTAATACTCATGTTTTTGTTTGTTGCTCTTATACTCTATAGATGTAGAAGTTTTGCTCTTGTTGCGAGAGTATTTTATAAATAATATATATGTATGTATGTAAGCATATATACATGTGTATATAAGTATTTGATTCATTGATTTGAACTTTAAGATCGAACTACAACAATCACTATAGCTTCGGGTAAAATGTAATTCTTTCACACTCAATAGTTTTTAAAAAAAACATTACGAAACTATGGTATGTATAAAAGAACACAGAAAACTAGATTATAACTAAGTATAACTCCCATTACCCACCAACCAACCACCTGTTATTTGATTTTGGTGGAAGGGTAACTAGGGTTTATTTTATATCACACTGTGGCTGGTAGTGATATTGCAACAACATCTGTTAATATGTTGTTGGTAAAAGTTGATGGTTTGCTGTGCCTGACTGCAGCTTGTATTTAGCGGGAAAATTTTGTAAAACTTTAGAAATTTTCCTTTAAATCTATTGTGGAAATTATTGAACACAGCTACTGCAGTAGAAGGAAATTAAAGTTTTGGAAAATATAAACAAAACAAAAAAAGTAAAACTAACAAAACAGAAACTTTTGTTCATGTTCTTTGTTGCCAAAGTAGAGGAATTTTATTTTTATGTTTAGCAAACTTAAACAAGAACGACAAAATGTTGGAAATTAACTTCAGTTTTATAATTAACTTTTGTTCTTATATTTATCTGGAAATTTGTTGAAATAATGTTAAAGAATTTTTAATAATTTTTAAGAATTTAGAGAAATAAAACTGTTATCCTTATATTCTTTTTTTAAATTCATGAATATTGGAGAATTTTTTCAAATTTATTTTTCTTGTTTCCTTTTTTATATTTTTATACCCTTCACCTTCGTGAGAAGGGTATATATTCATAAGTTTGTCATTCCGTTTGTAATTTCTACATTTTTCATTTCCGACCCTATAAAGTATATATATTCTGGATCCTTATAGATAGCGGAGTCGATTAAGCCATGTCCGTCTGTCTGTCTGTTAAAATCAATTTACTGAAGACCCCAGATATCTTCGGGATCCAAATCTTCAATAATTCTGTCAGACATGCTTTCGAGAATTTTGCTATTTAAAATCAGCAAAATCGGTCCACAAATGGCTGAGATATGAGGAAAAAACCAAGACAACCTCGATTTTTGACCTATTTTTGACCTATATCTGGATTACTAAGACATTAATATAGACAGTATGGATATCTAATGATAGATATTTCAAAGACATTTGCAATTTTTAACCCGAATTTTTTTTCACAAAAAAAAAAAATTTTTGAAATTTAAAATAACAATCGAAAAAAATTTTTTTCCTAAAAATGATATAAACAACTAGTAAAAAAATTAAGTTTTGTTTACCTAAAAATATTTAAAATTTTGAAGTATAATTTGGTGAAGGGTATATAAGATTCGGCACAGCCGAATATAGCACTCTTACTCTTACTTGTTTATATTTAAACTTTTCGGTTTTGCAGGGGAAATTTTTACTTAGCCAGATTCTTAATTTACATTAATCTACTTGTTGAATTATTAAAATGTGTTTTTATTTGTAACCAAGTGTAATTTTTTTAAAAATTAAGCAATTTTTGTAACTGTTTTAATATTTCAACAAGTAATCGATTACATCAACTCAAACCCAATTACCAGTACAGACCAAATAATCATTTTGTTTGAAGAAATAAGAGCAAACAATAAAAGGAAAAACAACATAAATACATAATTTCTATAAAAAGGAAAATGACCTTTTAAACATTATTAGATACTAGAAAAAAAAGAAAGCCAAACAAAAATTCTAATAATGAAGTGCTTTTTATGATTGACTGGCAGACAGACCTTTACAAAGAGACAGATAAAAGCTGGACAAAACGAGCTAGATAAACGAGATTAAAGCGATAAACTACAGTAAAATATTTGTCCTGTCAAAACACTGTCCTCCTCATCAGCTAAAGTAACACGTACAACAACAACAACATACTTACTTGTGTAAAAGCCTGCCTGCATGTATGAAAAATTTTACAAACATAAACAAACACATGCAAGTATTCAAGTATTTACAGTTTGATGAGAACTTGTAAAAGTAAAATGGTGGTTTGATAAAGAGCATAAAAACACAGTTAGTGAGTGAGTAAGTGAGTGGGAGTGTAGAGAATATGTTTATGCTGGTGAGTGAGTGTGTGTGTGGCTGATTTTGTGGTTAAAGTTCACATCATACTTCAATGAGCTTTTTTTGTTTGTTTTTCTTAGTTGTGGGTGGTTCCATGAGAGTATGAGAAGTTGTTTTTTCTTTTTCTATAAACAAATTCAAAGTCATAATACACACAACTCGCAAACATCAACACATAACATAACAAAAAAAAACTGAGAACAAAAAGTTTGTTATTCATGATAATAATGTTATTGATGTACATAGTTTTTATATGTTTTGTTGTTGATATTCTGACAAACAACAAAATTACTAGAGTTCGTGTGTCCAACAACTACATGTTTCAAATTACCAACACATGCTACTTAACCTACAATACAATAACAATGTAACTGACTTTAAAATATAATAAAAAGGAATAAAAACAGAAAAATATATTTATAATAAAAGAAAAACTTTTTTCAATGCAACCAAACTACATAATAAAAAATGTAAAAATATCCATACATGAATGCAATACAATACGATAAACAAAGAAATTAATTACAATCTCTCTTCTGAAAAAAACCAAAAAAACAAAAAAAAAAAAATACATTGCTGTGGTTTTGTCGCTTTTCTTGCTTCTTTTTTTTTTTGTATATGGGAGTAAATGTCAAACAGAGATGGAAAATTTAATTTTTTTAAAAAAAACTAATTTTCAAATAGGATTTTTTTCATAAAAAAACTGTTATACAAAAAAATTACACAAACTTTGCTAAAACTATTATGCACACAATTTTTTACAGAAAATATTGTTGTTCACATAATTTGCTATAGAAAAAACCTGGTATACACAAAATCTTTAATAAAAAAAACTGTCATACAGAACATTTACTGCAGAAAAACTTTTATACACAAAATGTTTCATAGAAAAATCTGTTATACACAAAATTTATTATAGAAAAAACTGTAATACAGACATTTTTTATAGAAAAAACTGTTGTACAGAACATTTTCTGCAGAAAAACTGTTACATAAAATTTTCTAAAAAAAAGTCAGTTGTACACAAAATTTTTTATAAAAAAAGTACAAAAAAAAAGCCCGATCATATAATACCCTACACCAAGTAAATGAGTAAAAATATTTTTCTTTTAAAATATCAATAATTTATATTCGTGAGTGATTTTCGGAAGTGGGCCTTATATGGGAGCTATGACCAATTATGGACCGATCACCATAAAATTAGGTCGTGTGATTTATGTCTATATGAAAGTTATTTATGTTGAATTTTGGGTATATACTAGGGTATTCACTCGACTAATGATCGTTCGATTAATCGAATAATTTCTTACGAATAATTATTCGAACAATTTAAAAATGGCCATTTTCGAATAACGAATAATTCGAAGAATTTTATGTAGAATAATCGAATAAAACGAATAAATGTTCATACATATATATATAAATTTATTAAATTGCTTAAAATTTTGCATAATTTCAAATTTAAATAAGAAATAATGACTCACAAAAATTGAATTTTTTCTGAAATTCGACAAATAAATATTAGACGAATCGCAATTAGTAATCAAAATATTAACTTAGATTAAAGTGGAGTTGAATGTGATGGAGAATGTGATTTTGAAACGCTCATCGAAAGTGATATTGAGGATGACATTTATAATGATTACATTGAAATAGATGAAGGCCATGATCTTAAAATATATGTATATAATTGATGTTATTAACAGAGTACGTAAGTGTTGTAAAATATTTAATTAATCGAATGATAAATACAAATATTGCAATATTTTTGGGCGTTACACACATCTGCATAAACGCATAATACCCTCCCCACTATGGTGGTGTAGGGTATAAAAATTGCATAGAAAAAAGAGTTATACAGAAAAAATAGTTTGATTTAAAAACTGTTATACAGAACATTTTCTACATAAAAACTGTTATACACAAAATTTTTAACAGAAAATTCTGTTATACACAAAATTTTTTATAGAAGAATCAGTTAAGCAGAAGATTTTGTACAGAAAAACTGTTATACATAAAATTTTCTATTGAAAAATCTGGTACATATTAGGGTATTCAATCGATTAACCGATTAATTTTGGACGGTTAACTGTTCGAATAATTTAAAATTGCCGATTTTCAAATAACAAATAAACCGATTAATTTGTGTCGATTAACCGATTAACCGAAATTCATTTTTTTTTAATTTTTTTTGCACTTTAAATTTATTTTTTTATTTATTTATCCTTTTCAATTCAAATACAAATTTCAAATTATAATTAGATATTTCTTGAAAATCCAATAAACATGATTAGTTAGTATGTATAACAACTGACATATTTAATTTATATGTCTTTGAAACTTTGTTTGTATTTACATGTATAGACGAACTTTTTTTTAAATGAGTCTTTTATCATAACTAAACTAAGCTATTAAATTAATCATAATCTAAAACAATCCAAAAAGTAATATTCTTTATCATGCTTTTGATTTCTTCCAACAAAAGTTTTATTAAATCTAAAGAAAACATCGTTTAAATTATATTCGTTTTATAAAAGATTATTTCAGAAGATCTCACTAAAACCATAAAAAACTCTCACATTGCTCATTTGCTGCAACAACATCATAATTCAAAATAAGTCGTTTCGAGAAAAACGTCTTTGAATGTTTTATGACATTTTACTATTTCTTAAATAAATTTTCAACAAATCATGCGATTTCAGAAATGTAAATAGTAGATGTTAATATCTTTCTAATCTGTATTTAACCAAAATTATTACTTGTCAAACGACAAAACATGAATTTTAATTTTGATGTTATAACAAAAAAACATGCTCACACAAGAAATAATTGACTTTTTTGAAAACCCATAAAACTATATGAAAGATTATAGAACGGCGCATATTTCGTATTACTCAGTTCAAAAAACACGGATTTTGAGTTATGACTAGGGTATTCAATTAATCGGGTTTCTGGTTTAATCGGTTAATCGAGCAAATAATTAATCGGGGTTAAGATTTAATCGGTTAATTTTAAATTAATCGATTAACCGAATAATTTCTATTTAAATTTTAAACTGAAAATATATCCACGAATTTTCTGTACTTAAATACAAAATAGACAAAACATAGCAATTCAACCAAAAAGTAATTAATTTTCTTTAGTTTTAATAAAACTCGACTTGGAAAAAACTCTCTCGCTGTTTGTAGATGTTAGTGAAATCGAAAGTAAGGCATGGTAAAGAATATCCAATATCTCAGTTATTTTTTTAGTTTTTGAAGTCCTTTTTGGATTTTTAAGAAATACTTTTACTAATTTCGATAATTTATGATAAAAACTTATTTCCGTAGTGTCTCCAGTTTCGTCTATTATCATGTTCTCAACCAACAAATACATGTAAATTAAAAAATCATTAAAATCAGTTTTTATACTCATTAAGGTAGTTATAGACTGCAATACTGAGTATTAACACTTTTCAAATTGAAAATATTATTGAAATCATTCGGAATGTCAAGAAATCGTTTCGAAAAAACATTTCTTGTTTATACGATAGTATTACAAATATTTAGAATTTGAAAATCCAAATACATCATAGTAAGCAAATTCCATTTGAAAATATGTTTTCATTGTTTTTCTCTTAAATTTTTCCAATTATTGCAAAAAAAATCTATTTTTTGAGCTAATACCATTTTTCTGAAAAAATGTGAAAAAAAAATTTTCTAAAAAGAGTCACATTTCGAATTAAAATCATAAAGTAAAACAAATTTTATCAACAAAAAAATATCAACTCAAAATAAAACCAAATTTAAATAAAACAATTTGATTATTTTTAACTTGAATAAAGGCTCAAATCAAAATAATACCTTTTTAATAAAAATATACGATATTTCTATTTCAACTTTTGTATTAACTCAAAATAATACCTTTTTGTTGATATAAAAGTAGTCACTACATTATCACCAAAATCGTCTAAAATGTGGTTTTCGAGATGATAGAGTAATCGGAATACGTCGAAACTTTAACAGTAGATAGATATTAATGTTGTTATGTAATTGATTTCTTGCAAAAGTGAAATTTTAAGAATTTTGACCGACCGTAAATCAAAAAATCATTTGTATTTTTTGAAAATCTAATCAAATTTTGTTTTGACGATGAAATTGTGGTATGATACTTGAGTTTTTGACAAATATTAATACTCAGTATTGCCTTCTATAAATACCTTAAACATGATTCTTGGATGTTCGAACAAATGTGTAATTTTACTTTGACATTTGAATTAAAATGAAAAAATAAATACAAAAAAGTGCAAAAATAATAAATTTCGGTTAATCGGTTAATCGACACAAATTAATCGGTTTATTTATTATTTGAAAATCGCCAATTTTGAATTATTCGAACAGTTAACCGACAAAAATTAATCGGTTAACCGAATAACGGTTAACCGATTGAATACCCTAGTTATGACGTTGTTGCAGCAAATATGTATACAAAAATGATCTCAAATACCATATTTGCTGTTTTTTATGTTTTTGTAAAAAAAATTCGTGGTTGTATTTTCAATTTAAAATTAAAATAGAAATTATTCGGTTAATCGAATAATTTTAAATTAACCGATTATTAACCGAATAAATCTGAACCCCGATTAATTATTTGCTCGATTAACCGATTAAACCAGAAACCCGATTAATTGAATACCCTAGTACATATACACAATTTTACTGTTATACAGAACATTTTCTACAGAAAAAATATTATACAGAAAATTTTCTATAGAAAAATCCGTTATACACAAAATTTTTTTATTGAAAAAACTGTTATACAGAACATTTTCTACAGAAAAATCTGATCTGTTATACACAAAACTTTATATATAAAAATCTGTTATACACAACATTTTTTATAGAAAATACTGTTATACAGAAATTTTTCTACAGAAAAACTGTTATACACAAAATTTTCTAAAGAAAATAAGTTATACACAACATTTTTTATAGAAAAAACTGATATACACAATATTTTTTATAGAAAAAACT
The DNA here is from genome assembly GCF_958450345.1 of Calliphora vicina. Classification (NCBI taxonomy): domain Eukaryota; kingdom Metazoa; phylum Arthropoda; class Insecta; order Diptera; family Calliphoridae; genus Calliphora; species Calliphora vicina. Next base: position 16,310,733 of record NC_088783.1, on the reverse strand, counting down.
GTTATACACAACATTTTTTACAGAAAAACTCTGTTATACACAAAATTTTTTGTGGAAAAACTGTTATACAGAACCTTTTCTACAGAAAAACTGTTGTACACAAAATTTTCTACAGAAAAACTGTTGTACACAAAATTTTCTATAGAAAATACTGTTATACATAACATTATCTACAGAAAAATTGTTATACACATAACTTTTTATAGAAAAAATTGTTATACAAAACATTTTCTACAGAAAAACTGATTAATAGAGAAAACTGTTATACACAACATTTTTTATAGAAAAACAGAAAATTTTCTACAGAAAAAATCTTATACACAAAATTTTATATAGAAAAATCTGTTATACAGAAACATATTATAGAAAAAAACTGCTATATAGACCATTTTTTTGTAGAAAAAACTGTTATACAGAATAATTTCTACAAGTATGTGTCTATAAATTTTTAGACACATACTTATGTATAAAATCATTCCAAGCTAATTTCTCTGTTTACTATTTGAAGTATCAATTTAGTCGCGTTACTTTTACTTTTAAATTTTTAATAGTACATATTAACAAAAGTATGATAGTATCGACATTTCCTTGCCTGTTATCAATAATATACAAAAGATACAGTTAAAAATCATGATTTATGTTGGAATGTAAGTATTCGAAATGTGTTTTATTTAAATTGTTAGTTTAAAGCAAATAAAAAAAAATTAAAATAATATGATCCTTAGTAGGGACAGGTTGATGTTGAAATGGAAAAACAATTTGTTTTTGAGGTTTCTAGAAACAGTCAACCATAGAATAACGAATAGAACGGAAGGAGAGAGGAAAAAATTAATCTCTTTTCACACATTCTCATGAATTAGGTTTTTGGCTCTCAGTTACCTATTTAGTTGTTGTCTATGCAGTCAACATTCAATATTAAAAATATAAAAAAAAATATTTGAAAATCTAGACATAAGTCATACATTTTTTATTCAATTAGGAAGAATGTATGCCAAAGTGGATAGAAATTGAGAGCGTATCATTACTTTCGATGAAAATTGGATTCATTACGATAACCCGAAGCGTAAGAGATCGTTCGTTAAGTCCGGTCAACCAGCCGAATCGACACCAATGCCATGTCGCTAAGGCGAAATACTAGGGTATTCAATTAATCGGGTTTCTGGTTTAATCGGTTAATCCAGCAAATAATTAATCGGTGTTTAGATTTAATCGGTTAATTATAAATTATTCGATTAACCGAATAATTTATATTTAAATGTTAAACTGAAACTAAATCACGAATTTTGTGTACTTATTGAAGTATTTTATTAATAAAAATAACAAAAACATAAAAAATAAACAAAACATAACAATTCAACCAAAAAGTAAATAATTTTCTTTAGTTTTAATAAAATTCGACTTGAAAAAAACTCTCTCGCTGATTGTAGATGTTGGAGAAATCGAAAGTAAGACATGATAAAGAATATCCAATTTGTCAGTTATTTTTTTAGTTTTTTCTAAGCATATGAAATCCTCCATTATTCCATTGGAGTCCTTTTTGGACTTTTTAGATTTTAAATACTTTTAATAATTTCGATAAGTTCTTATAAAAACTCGTTTCAGTAGTGTCTCCAGTTTCGTCTATTATCATGTTCTCATCCGACAATTACATGTAAATTAAATATATCAGTTATTATACTCACTAAATATATTTCTTGAATGTTCGAAAAAATATGTAATTTTACTTTGACATTTGTATTTGAATTAAAATGAAAAATTAAGAACCAAAAAAATATGTTATAGTGCAAAAAAAAAAATTTCGGTTAATCGGTTAACCGACACAAATTAATCGATTTATTCGTTATTTGAAAATCGGCAATTTTGAACTATTCGAACAGTTAACCGACCAAAATTAATCGGTTAACCGATTAACGATTAACCGATTGAATACCCTACGAAATACTCTGTATTTGATCTGAGCTGCAAAAATATTTTGAAGTTTAAAAATAATTCGCAAGCTTTAATGCATAAAATAGGAAAAATTCTGACTCTTCTCCTTTCCATAATTATAGATCTTTTAGTTGGTAATTTTTTGTATATTTCTTATTATTTTTATAACAAAAGTGTGGTGACCTAACTGAAATTCATTAAAGAAGTATAATCAACTCAACAATGAAAATTAATTACAATAAATGTTGTTTAATTTTAAATCTAGGGGGACTTACCTCTAAAGGTGTTTGTTTCTCTGTTTGCTTAATTGTTGTTAGTTCCGTTACTGCTACCATGACTTTATTATATGAATTAAACTGTTATGTTTGTAGCTGCTTGATTGCTGCAGCACTTAAGGGAATTCTGTTGTTACTTTTAAAGTTAAATTTAGTTTTTTTTTAAATATTTACTGGTGTTTTCTAAGTAATATCCATTAGTATGGTTGCCATTGTTACTTTGATTATTTTCTGTTTTTTTTTTTTATTTTATTTTCATTTGATATTGATTGAAAATCTTTGTTCAGTGAACTCGTGCAGCAGCCTCAATACAATTCACATTTAAGTCATTAATTTATGATTGAAGTTGTCTGAAATTAATAAAAGAAATTGAAAACACGTCAACATCAACAATCATAACAACAAACCAACAAATAAAACAAATTTTTAATAATAAAAAATAAAATTTTTAATACATTTTCAATTCATTTTCAAATTAAATACTTTTGTAAGGATTTGTAATGTAAAATTGTAGAGAAGCCATTGTAAAATTGTAAATGAACTTAGAAGACTAATGGGACTTAGATTTTTTAATTGAAAAATAACACAGGTCAACAGCAATAAAAGAATTGACTAACCACTATATAGATTTCTACAAAAATGGTAAAATTTTTTATGTATATCAAACAAAAAACTAAGAGTTTGTGAAAATGAGCGAATTCACTTAATTGTGAATAAATTCGAAAACAATCCATCGATTTTTATGATCGATATCTTATTTTGTTCCTATTATATGTGGCTTTGCGATAAAACAATAAATCTGAACAATTTCTGTCGCTTTCGATTTTTCATGATTTTTTTTAAAACAAAAAAAATTGATATTTCCACGTAAAAAATATATTTTTTGCTAGAATTTGTTGTTATATCTTCGAAACTACTGAGCCGATTGAAACGCAATATTTATGTGAAAATTTGCACATAGTAGGGGAATATGTTTTCAAAATTCAATCATTCGAAAGAAGAAATTTAATACTCAATTTTATGTAAATCAAACAATAAACTAAAATTTTGTGAAAAAGAGCGAATTCACTTAATTGTGAATAAATTCGAAAAGAATCCATCGATTTTTATGATCGATATCTCATTTTGTTCATATTTTATGTGGCTTACGATAAAGTAATAAATCTGAACAATTTCTGCCGCTTTCGATTTTTCATGATTTTTTTAAAACAAAAAAATTTGCTTTTTTCATGTAAAAAATATATTTTTTGCTTCAATTTGTTATTATAACTCCGAAACTACTGAGCCGATTGAAACGCAATATTTATGTGAAAATTTGCACATAGAAGGGGAATATGTTTTCAAAATTTAATCAATCGAAAGAAGAACACTAACTACTGAATTTTATGTATATCAAACAAAAACTAAAATTTTGTTAAAATGAGCGAATTCACTTAATTGTTAATAAATTCGAAAAAAATCCATCGATTTTTATGATCGGTATCTCATTTTGTTGCTATTATATGTAGCTTTGCGATAAAACAATAAACCTGAACAATTTCTGCTGTTTTCGATTTTTCATGAATTTTTAAAACAAAAAAATTTTATATTTTCATGTAAAAAATATATTTTTTGCTTCAATTTGTTATTATAACTCCGAAACTACTGAGCGGATTGAAACGCAATATATATGTGAAAATCTGCACACAGTAGGGGAATATGTTTTCATAATTCAATCATTCGAAAGAAGAAAATTAATACTCAATTTTATGTGAAAACAAACAATAAACTAAAATTTTGTGAAAATGAGCGAATTCACTTAATTGTGAATAAATTCCAAAAGAATCAATCGATTTTTATGGTGGATATCTCATTTTGTTGCTATTATATGTGGCTTTGCGATAAAATAATAAACCTGAACAATTTCTGCTGTTTTTGATTTTTCATGAATTTTTTAAAACAAAAAAATTTGATTTTTTCATGTAAAAAATAAATGTTTTGCTTCAATTTGTTATTATAACTCCGAAACTACTGATCCGATTAAAACAAAATATATATAAACGGATTAAAAACTATGTAAATTTGAACTTAACTAAGTTTGTTTTAATAATATCAGGCTAACCCTTTTTGAGTTATAATAAATTATGTAGAGAAACCTCTAAAAAAATTCACAATTTTAGAAAAAAAAAATTTTAAAAAATCTATCCGTAGCATTTGAAATTTGGACCATATTTGTACTACTGGAACCACAATACATCAAAATTGTTTAATGGTTTAAAAAGCCTCTACAATTTTTTTGATTTTGTTGCCCTGTGTAATATATAAATGGTGTTTTTTTTGTAAAAATTCCTTCCCCTTTTATAGGATATATAAATTATCCATAACTTTAGTGATAGTATCAGAATATTGTTGTAAATAATTGTTAATTATTTGCCTACAATTAATAGCTATTAAAATCTGTCGCCTTAAATGTTTTATTAAAAATCCTCTTTAATAAAAAAGGGATTAATTTTAAAGCTCTGTTAACAAATACTTATTTATAAAAATATGATTAAGGAAAAATTATGTCTGCTAATAAACAAAAAAGCAAAAAAAAAAAATCATTCAATTCTGTGATACATACAAACATATACAAAGTATATTTTGTATATTTTATGCTTGCACTTGGCTGAGCATAAAATTGAATGCTTGTCAAAACAGGCAAATTGTTCAATAATAAATTCCAAAAAAATACACTTCATAAATTCACAACAATGATAACAAATAATAATAATAAAAATTGTATTCAAATTGTAGTAAAATTAAAACAACAATAAACCCACGAACACAGCAACACACCCAATTTGAAAAGAAAAAACTAAATCCAACAGATTCAAAATCTACATAAATGTTTACAAAGAGTATTTTACAATGAACAAACTAATGTCGTCATTGCCATCATTGTTTTAAGCGACACGCTGGGGACCTGGTTCTGTTTGTTATTGTTGCTGTTAAAATTTGCTCAAATTTATAAACACAACACAAGTCTCCTGTTGTTACTTTCAAATGTAGTTGTTGTAGTCCCGTTAGTACATTGTCACCCACAGTGGGACCAAATGATATGACATCTATGTTAAAGAGGTAATATATAATAAAATTACAGAATTCAACTCAATTAACACTTGAAACACTTTGTTTTTAGCACATTATTACGTTTTTACCTTTTAAAAACGATGGTTTATTTCCTTTAAATAAACCAGATACTTTTGATTGCAAATAAAAGCAGTTTAGTAGTTTATTTATTAAAAGAACAAAAATTGTGAACATATCAAATCAAAAAAACTTACAAAAATGTACCAAAGATCTTAATAAACAACTTTTTAGAACATATGAAATTCCTAGGAATGATTCTTAATACCGTTTAGGTAGGTCAATATAGTTCGTAAGAAAAAACTAAAGGAATTAAGTGTTTTGGGCAATAAACTATTAAATTATACTCTGCTACAAAATGACACTTTTTGTCAGAACTTGAAAAGCGACCTAATGGGGGTTATAGGCCGGCCCCGTTTTCAAAGATTTTGAAACACCCACAAAATTTTGAGTTATTTTGAAAAAAACAGTTCTAGGGTAGGTCGTAGTACTTTAGTACCTCTAACTAACATATTTTTAGACCGATTTCAAAATTTTAAACAACTATTGATAGGCAAAGAATTAAGCTTTTAAAAAATGTTAGCATAAAATATATATTCTAATAAAATGTGTAAGGTTTTATAAAAAGTTTTGCTTAATTTTTTTTTCAAATTCAACAATAATTATTTTAAATTTTTTCTATGAAAACCTATTTTTCTTTGCAAAGATTTTTAAAGACAATTATATATAGACAAAAATGAGACATTACTTGTTAAAATCGGTTTAAAGTTGCAGATGTTATTAAACTTTTTTTGGAAAAAAGTTACCTGAAAATGAAAATAGGCGTTAATGAAAAGTTGAATAACTTTTACAATTTTCAACCGATTTGAATAATTAAAACCATGTTTTTCTAATAACTAAATTTACTTTATATATTGGTATACATTTTTATAAGCTTCCATATCAAAAAAAGCAATGAAAAGCGAATATAAAAAGTTGATAAATTTTGTTTTTGTTTTAGATATTCTTAACAAAAACAATACATATAACTTACAAATGTATCAAAACATGCGTACCTAGCTGACCCGGTGCGCTTCGCCACCCCAATTAGAAGAAAGAAATGTTTCTAAATTCATTGGTGAAGAAATTACTAAAAGTACAATTCGAATAAAGAAATAGTACCAAAAAGTCTACCCCTAGAATCCTAACTCACTTAGGACCATATATGTTTAATTTCATGTTTCTAAGTCCATTGTTATAGAAATTTCAAAAAAGTACCAGTAGATTAATAAAAAAGGTACCATGAAGTATCCGCTTGAATTTTCACTCAATTAGGACTATATACGCTTAATTTCATATCCATTATTATAGAAAATTCAAAAAGTACCATTAGAATATTGAAAAAGTACCAAAAAGCTGCCACTTGTGGATTCCCACCCGCTCGGGTCCATATAAGCTTTATTGCATGTTTCTAGGTTCATTGGTGAAGAAATTACAAAAAGTACCATTCGAATAAAGAAAAAGTACCAAAAAGTCTCCCCCTAGAATTCTCACTCACTTAGGACCATATATGCTTAATTTCATGTTTCTTAGTCCATTGTAATATAAAATTCAAAAAGTACCATTAGAAGAATGAAAAAGTATCTATAGTTGAGTTCTCAGATTTTGGTACCTAAATATAATCCCTTATTTCTAACACTCACTTCACTCAGATACATATCAGCTAACTTTAATGTCTAAGTGAAATAATTTATAATATTAAAAAGGTACCATTAGGAGAAAAGTACCAATTTCCCTTTTCCTCCTTGAACAACCCTCAAGTTTGAAATTTAAAAATATTCCATTTTGCAAAAGTTGTTTATGCTACAGACATGTCTCAATCGATTAAAATCTGTGTTAATGTGCGCAATAATAAATAAGTTTTAAAAAAAGTACCAAACTGTTTACCCGGATTTGGCCTAAAATACACCATGGCACTCAAGTTCCAAATAACAACCTGTTAGTTAATTTTTGTATGAATCCAGGAACCAACGTTAAAAAAATTATCAAAATCGGCTTAATAATTTGCAATAAATGTATTTTCCCGATTTTATCCCCTTTTTGGTACCTTTTTTATCTCCACTGCGGTGGTAAAATATTATTACAATAATTTTCTGTATCGTGGTGGAAGCTCATAGTAAAATATTCGAATGTCTATGTCAAATTATAGAAAAACTTATTTTATGAAAAAGTACCAAAAATAAACACAATTTTTATCCTTAAGGGTTCGAATTTCCAAAAAGTACCAAACTTATATTTTTTATTTTTTGATAAGTAAAGAATACGATTTAAATTTTGTTTCTATGTTTATTGGTTTAAAAGATACATAGGGTGCCAAAAAGTACCAAAATACAGTTTTTACCCGTTTTCTCCCCTAAAAGGTTCGAATTTCGAAAAAGTACGAAACACCTGTCAGCTTATTTTTTAAATGGAGTAACATGCAATTTCAAGGTTTTTTGTATCTTTATTAGTTTTGAAGATATAAGATTACCGGATTTACCCGTTTTTATCCTTTTTTACCCCCTAAACGTTCGAATTTCCAAAAATCCCTTCTTAGCGGATCGTTTTGGGAAGAGAGGAACCCACAGTTAAAATTTCATGATTCTAGCTTCAGTCGTTTGGGCTGTGGGATGACGAATCAGTCAGTCAGTCAGTCAGTCAGTCAGTCAGTAACGTTACTCTTTTATATATATAGATAAGTTTTCTTTTCAAATCCGTTAAAAAATTTAAAGTCGGACAAAAACTGACTGAGTTACAGATCGATAAGTTGACGAACATCACTAAACATTTTTTTTTCAGAATAACTTCTGATTTTTAGGGTGTTTCCTCAGCAAGTCCTATAACCAACACTAGGTCGTTTTCCAAGTTTTTTTGCATCGTAGCACCGTGTTATTATAAACTAAAGCTTACTTATAGGCTGCTTTAAACAAATTTATTTCGAATACTTTTAAGTTTTTTGCGATTTTGATTTTGATCTTGAAGATGAAGATTTTTTTGATTTTATATGTTCACAATCAGCGCTGCCAACATTGACGATTTATCGTCATTTTGACGATTTTTTAAGTCAAATTTATTAAAATGACGATTGACGATATTTCATTTTTTCCGTGAACAAAAATGACGATATTTTAAAAGCAAAACATATGGTAACCATTTTTCCTAAAATTAAAATATTTTAAGTTCCCTTTTGCAATGTACGAATTGAGCAGACAGCGCACAGTGGTATGAGAATAAAAAAAGAGGGAAATAAATCTGTAACTTCTAAACCCTTACGCCGATTTGAATGAAATTTCACATGCGCAAAGAGAATGTGTAGTCGAGTTTAAGTTTTGAATTTGGACCTCATGAGCCCACCAGGAGCGGGACCAGTGGTTACCAAAGTAGGACACCTCGGGTATGTTCAATTTTTAAAATGATCCTATTTCTTCGTTTGTGTTACGCTTTAAAAAAAATTACACATATAGAATCTCCTCGTCGAGCACTACATAAAACTTCGTCGTAGCTATCAATTATCTCTTATAGCTTAGGAGATATTCGCATTTGAAAATTTAATTTTCAAAATTTGTATCCACCCTACTCCAGTTTTTTGGTGACCGCGGTTCCAAATCTTGCCCGATTTTATCCATTTTTCTTTTATAAGATTAATAATAGATCTATATATCAAATAGATAAAGAAGTGTTTAAAAATCATGGCTGAGTCCAAAGTTACATGCTTTTGAATATAAAAAAATTAAAAAAGGCGATTTTTCGCAATTTTTTTGGGAAAAAAGTACTTTTATTCTTTTTAAGTTATCTAAAAATTTTCTAAAAGGATGTATAATGAATTTGTACTTTTTGAAAAGCTAACTTTACGCCAAATATTTTAAATGAAAAAAACATTTATAATTTATCATACCGACGGGATCAGGTCCATTCAAAAATTGCCTATTTTTTATGTAAAATTCAACTTTAGGGCAAAAATTCTCAAATCGCATACTCGATATCAAAATATAGTAACCTATTTTAGATGGCCCAATAAGTTCTTAATTATCTTGTAAAGGGTTCCGATAACCCCGCCCCTATTATGGATATTATAGCCAAAAAACGAAAAAATTTTAAATAGAAAAATCTACATAACTGTGAAATTTCATTAAAAAACATTCATAAATAAAAATTTTATTTCAATTTAAAAAATGTATATCTATGCAAAATTCAATAAATACCTTTTTTTGTCATATTTTTCAAAAAAGTATTCCATGAATTTTATAATTGTCAAAAGTTATATACATTTTTAAAAAGTAGACAAAATCCTCTATCCATTGATATATAACATGTCTACCTTATGTTTTTTACGTGTCAAATAAATTAGGGAAAACAAAAAAACAACAAAAAAAAAAAAAGTTGGCAGCACTGTTCACAAAGTTTGTTCTTTATGACAAGGGCTACAACTTTCCTTCAGAGAGTAAATCAAAATTCCGAACTGTTTGCAAGATATGAGCCTGAGAAAATTATCACTTTTTTGCAAAAATTACACCAAGGCCACAAATCTTTGGAGGCCCATAAAAAAAATTATATGACTTTGGGAAAAACCGGGAGACTCGAGTCTTATTGTTTTGGTCTTTTATCACGTAGTGGTGTCCGTATATGATTATATTTCCATGACTCAAAAAATTACACACAGTGTAATGTACAATACAGTTGATGTTAACTCTAACTCAGCGCCTATGATAAACTAATCACCGACTGCAACCGCTGCAACTATTTATACAGGGCCATCTTCCTTCTAGTAGCTTCATGAATGATCTTAAAGGACAAAACTAAAATATTCGAATGTTAGAGCTTTTAGCAGCTTCAATAATAATGTTACCAGCTTAAGCATTTAGTATTGCCATATTTACAAACAATGCCATAAACATTCTACTGATAAGTAGAAGCTGCTACTGATGGAAATGTTTATAAACATGATGCATGCAGTAGTTACAGACCGTTAAATTCAAATCGCTATTGGAAATTCGTAACAATATTAACAAATTTCTTAAGAACTTGCTTAAACAATATCGAAGCCAGTAGTTTAAAAGTTATTTTATTGAAAAAATCCACTCCCACTGTATTTTGCAAATTTCAGCAAAGTATTCGCAAACTATAAAGTTTAGCTACATTAACTTTTCACTCTTTAGTTTCTGTATTTCCATTATTTTCATTATGTTGTTGCTGTGTGCTGCTACTTACTTACAACTGCTATAGTATTTGCTGTTGCTACAGATGTTGTAGTTGTTGCTAAATTATGCATGAAACTAAAATAGTGCTGCTGTTGACATCACAACTAACATTTATTATTTGTTCATGCGGTTTGCAGTGTAACTATGGCCATTAACTACGCGAAACTTTCATATTTTATTCAGTTGCTAGAACTATAAGTTCTGATATATTTTTGTTTAATTATTAAAAACAGTATTATGAATTTAAAGCAGAGTAGGTAGGAAACTTTATAGGACTGTGGTGAAAACCACGGTACAATCAGTTACCAGGTACAATTATTAGAGAGAGTTTCCAATGTTCACCCCTAAAACGTCAAACTATGTATTTAATCACTTAACTTTTTTTAATTTGTTACCGCGATATTTTTTAAATTTGTTACGTTTTAACTGAAATTATACACACTTATTAATAAATATAGTTTTTCTTCAATTGTTAGTAAATTTTTGTAATAAAAATTTAAATTCAATTATTTTTTGAATTATATATATATATATATTTTTTAATTTTCTTTTGTTTGACGTTATAAAGAATGTATAATTGAGAACATACTTTCTAATAATTGTACCTTGCTAATTCTACAATGGTGAAAACAATTTATTTTTTTGGGTAAAGAAAATTTTTAATATTTTTTGGTTTTTAAAAACTTATATGTCATTTTGAAGGGTACATATCATGTCATTTGTTATTACTTAGTTATTGAACATGATAGCGTAAACAACAAGGTTTTTTTTGCTTCGCAAAAGTCAAATTTTGTGCCAACAAAGCGTCATATGAGGGAAGTTTTGCTTTACTTCTTTAATTTGAAAAAAGTGCCGCTGAAGCACACCGATTGTTCACCAAAGCTTATGGTGAATGTATTCCATTCAATTCAAAGTGCGAGAGATAATTTGTTCGGTTCAGAAGTGGTGATTCTCACACGGAAAACAAAGATCACCCAGGTCAGCCAATAAAATTTGAAGACCAATAATTGAAGGCATTACTCCATGAAGATTAATGAACAAGAGCTTGCTAAATCATTGGGAGCTACCCAGGCAGCAATTTAAAAACGTTTTCAAGCAGCAGGATTCATCCAAAAGCAGGAGAATTGGATACCATATCCGAGGTACCTTGAAAGACGATTTCATGTGTCTGTAATCCAGCTTGAAAACTATAAAAGAAAATCAGTTTCGTACAGAATCATTACATGCGAATCATTACAATCGATGTATTACGATAATCCGAAGCGTAAGAGATCGTATGTGAAAGCCAAGCCAAATATCCATGGCGTTAAGATAATGCTATGATAATGCCAGACCATCACAGGGAACCTGTACCTAATGCAACTGATTCGTTTTAAGAGAGCATTGGCCGAAAAACTCCCAGTATATGCGGTCAGGCATGAAACCGTAATGTTCCATAATGACAACGATCGGCAGTTCCTGTTATAATCTGGTTGGGAAGTTTTACCTCACCCTCTTTATAGTCCAGACCGTGACCCGTCCGACTACTAATTATTTCGATCGATACAGAACGATCTCTCTGGGATACGCTTCACTTTGAAACAGAGAATCTGATATTGGCTTAATACGTTCTTGGCCTCAAAAGATAAGCAGTTCTTTTAGCTCGGAATCCATAAGTTGCTAAAAAGATGGGAAAAGGTCATAGCTTACAATGGGAAATGCTTTGAATAAATTTATATTGCACAAATATTTCAAAATAAAAGCTAAACAGTTGAAAAAATCCAGCATATTTGAATTATTATTGTCGAATTTCAAGCTGATATCGATATTTGTAGGAGATTTGTGCGTTATGGACCGACCCAATTTTTTGTGATTTGTTTTTACATGGTATTTATTTTCCCTGAAATTGGTATGGATACTAGAATTCTTTTTTTTGGAGATTGTCTCACCTTTTGGATTACTCCATCAAATATATCAAGAATATTTGGTAACAATTTAAATTCCCTATGTCCTTCCAAGTCAAATTTATGATGTAACCAGAGATCGAAAATAACTCGTCCATATACCAAAAAACCCAAATTGTGATTTATATTTTTGTGATAAAAATAAAGCACTGAAAATAACAGTTATAAAATGATTTTTATTTAAATGGTTTGGTATGTCTTTTATTTGTTTTTGTTGTTTTTTAATGGTTTGATGTGAGATAAACAATTCAATTATTATTGTTCTTAATAACTGCAACTTTCTCTTTTATTTACATACAATAACATATTGTTAGTAATTTTTAAAAAAATTTGGAAATAATATGATAAATATGAAGTAATGAATGAAGTAACAGAAATGAGATTTTTTTAATTTGTTATTAATCTTGTGATAAATTTTATAATTTAAGCGTCAAAAATGCATCAAATGCATTTTTGCCATTTATTTTGCAAATACAATTTACAAGCTGACCATTACGAAAAAAATAAATTATAAATCACTCATCCAGATTATTTGTGTTTGTTTCTTTTCTGTTTCTCTCAACCCCAAACCTAAAATGTTCTCGAATAAATCACTCTCTCAGAGATATATCACAAAAAATTACTTTTAAATGGCTGCGAACAGGCTTGCCAGTATTGGGGATTTGTCCCCAAATATGGGGATTTTGTAATGATTTTGGGGACAGAAAATTTCGTTTGGGGACTGGGGATTTTATTGGGGATATATTAAAATATTTCGGGGATTTTATGGGGATAAATTATTTAGGATAGGTTTGTTTTTAGTACCGGTAATAGCAATAAGTTATCAATAATTGAACTTTATTTCATGTTCTTTGAATTGAAAATGGAGATGTTTAATGCTATTAAATGTGCGTATAATAACACTTAATATGTTACAATCTTTAAATCCGAATCAGTATCTCCAAAAAGTTGTCTAATTGTCGAATTTTATGTGCAGATCACAACAAATTTAGATGGTAAGGTTAAATTGAATTTACAATCGATTATTCTCAACTCGGTTTATGCAAAATCTTTGGATGAATATTATCAAAAGTAACTTTGACTAATTTATAAGAATTTTGAGTTGAAGGAACTTTCTTAATATTTTAACAACTAATTTGAAAAGAAAAACAATATTTGGGGATTTTTGTGGATATTTTTAATTTTGATTGGGGACAGGCATCAAAAGTACCTGGCATCTCTGGCTGCGAATGAGAATTTACCATTGAAATGAAAGTGAACCCGTTATTTTCGGTCTCTGGATGTAACACATTGATCGTAAGAGCATTGAGATAATGAAAGAGAAAAACCGAAAATCGGGTAAGTTGTTACGGAATATTATGGACAGGCAAATGAATATATGTAGATATATTGTGGTAAATAACAAGTCATTAAAGTAATGACTTATTATAATATAATTATAACCCATTACTGGGTAATGTAAGTTTTTGCAGCCAAATATATTGAAAAAATATAATTTAATTTGAAAATTTCTTTCTTTTTAAATAACTTAGGGCCATTATTGCTACTTGCGTTTAAGTTCCTAATGGTAAAAGTTAACTTTAAGCAATAGAAAAAGCTACCCTTAAAGTTAACTTTTACTATTACGAACTTAAAGGCAAATTGTAATAATGGCCCTAAATTGAAACCTTTACGAAAATTGAATATTTAAGTTTTAAAATAATGTTGCTATTTAAGCTCCTGTACATTTATTTTTACTTCTTGTAAAATAACTTTTCCTTACATTAAATTTAAGTAAATAGACACATGCCATTAGAGAAAAGAAATTTGTATTTATTTAGAAAACAAAATATAATAAAATAAAATAATATTTTCTTTAATTATGAAACATTTTAAATGAAAACGTAAACATTTTGCATGTTTTCTAACGAAATGCTGAAACACATGCTCTAAACAAATTTGTATTAGAATTGAAATCCTAAAATTTAAAGGTATACTATGTAACAGTTACAGTAAGGAAAAAAACAAAGAGATCAAGAAAAATATTTAAATGTTAAATCTTCTAATATATGTATTTTTATCTAGTATCTAAGATAAATTTAATAAATGTTACTAAAATAGAATAATCAATGTCTATTTAAAAAAAGTGTTTGGTTTAATCGTTTGTTACACGATCTAGCTGTTGTTCAATAGCTTTCTATTCTAACATATAATGAACGTAATTACATTATCAAAAAGTGTTTAAATTTGCTTCTAGGCTTTTAAAACCCGATTTAAACACACAAATGAATCATGGATACGGATGTAGAACTTCAACAGTTTTTACTACAATTTGTGTTATAATTTTTTGCTCTTGTTTTGTTTTGCTCTTTACTTTATGTTTTCGTATACTGTACTACGCATATTTAAATATTTGTTAAAAGGATTTATTAAATTATATAAAATATGGACATTTCCATAGAAAGCTCCATCGGGATAGAACATTTTAAAGTTAATTAACAACTATTATTATGTTTACTATAAAGTATTTGCTGATAATCTTAGTTTGTTATCATAAGCCTGAAAATTGAAAATATAAATTTTCTTTTCTTTAACGATATTTTCTCTTTAGTCATTTACATCATCATTGTGTATGCATCTTATGAAATCTTTTTATCAACAACAAATTAATAAAAAAATTCAAACGAAAAATCATACAAATATCAAATTAGTTTGTTTAACGCTAAAGCTTTCACTTGATTTTTTTCTAATGTCGCGTTCCTGTACCTAAGTCATAGTTTCTTTTCGGTACTTAATGATTGTCCTAATCAATAGATACAAATTAAAAGCGGACTAAGAAAATTTGATTAACTGTAAAGTTTTCATTTGATTTTGCTCTAATGTCGCGTTCGTATATCGTTCTAATGAAGTGTCTGACAATTTTAATTCGAATCTGGGGGCCTTAATTCATAAAGTTGCTGCATTATTTCTTATCAATACTGCACGAGAAATAATAAAAAATTAAACTAGGCCAAAGAAAGCTTGATTAACGGTAAAGTTTTCAATTGATTTTACTCTAATCTCGAGTTCTGGTACTGATCTAACCAAGTGTGTGACAATTTTTTTTAGTCAAAGAGATACTACATATGTCCAATTCCATAGCATCGTACGTGACATTTGTACGCCTATAGAGTGGAATAGATTTTGCAAAAATAAGAGTATCTGAAAAATAATTATGTTCCATTTAGAGGGTACTATATTTTAAAATAATAAAAAGTTCTTTCAAAATAATGTTGTCCAAAATATCGAGCGAAATAAGGGTATATCGTACGTGACATAAAACGGAAGTCATTTTGACTTCGAATAGTAAGAGGCTTTATGTTTTTGTTTTAATTTCTTACACTAAACGAAATATTTTTCCTTTAAAATCCGTCATATTTAAATAAAAACAATCTTTGGATGACAGATTTTGTACGTGACAGATTTTCTCTTATAATAAAACAATATATATTCTGTAAATGTATGTATACAGAAACTAAAAAAATTAATAGAAAATTAACATTCGGTTTCAAAAAACAATTTGATAATAGCAAAAAAACAATCAGAATCAAATTCATTTCATACTTCAAGCTAATTGGGAACCTAGTTTTCGCCGCAATTTCAGCCTAAAACATACCTAAAACATTAAAAAATTAAATGTAATCAGTTTAAACTATTATTTTTATCTTTAAAATGTTTTAATATGATCTAACATTTTATTATTTTCTTCTATTCAAATCATCTTGAAAAAAAGTTTCAAGGGGTTTTGTGTATTTTATCGTGGTAGCGATTCTCGTGGAATTGCCCATATGCTACATGCACTGAACATTTTATTTGGATTTTCAAAGTTTGTCGCGTTCGCTATCGTAAGTTTAAGTTTTTCTAAAAAAAACGGATGGTATAGCCACCATTAATAAGTGACAATAAAATCTTTTTTTTTAAGGTTCAGATTTAGGGGGTAGTGTCAATTATGGAATATTTCAGCCAGATAGCTCCTTTCGTTTGTTCGCTAACCTGTTTTCAACAGAATGACAAATGGTTGGACATAGCTAGATCGTTTTAGAATCCCATAATTTGTATACTAATGTAGGTCTGCGACAAATATTTTGGTTTGGGTATAAAAAGGGGAAAGCAACGTTCATATAAAGTAAAACAATTGCGAGAGAGCAAAAATAAACAATATTTATGAAAAAAAGTATTACACCTGCAAGAAAATATTGGACAAAGCAAAAGGAAGTACGAATCAGTCGGCTTAGTTAAATAGTTAAAGCTATTAAAGAACTATAAAAAATGTAAGTCGAACCAATAAATAGTAAATGCAGTTACGAGTTGAAATTTTTTGAATTAATCCTTATAACAAACGTGACAGTTTTGTAAAACTAAACCAATGCAAATATTTCAGCATAATAACAATCAACCAAAACCCACATTATTTAGTTAAAAAAATGCATTCAAAAGTGATAATTAAATTTGCAGATTTTTGCATATTTCTAGACAACAAGTTCTATTTTGTCGCTTGCCCATGTTTACTGCAAAAATATAGTGCATTTAACAAAACGGTAAAACCTTTATTTTGCACAGGCTACTAAAATAAAAAAAGGGAACCAAATTTTAATATTTCCTTATCTTTTTCACTTCAAAGCCGTACGAATGTCACGTTCTTGACCAAGAAAAAGCCCATATATGAAAAATAAAATAATTTTTTTTACAAAAAAAAAATCTGTGCATTATTCTAAATGCTGTTGCAAACAAAATTGTTCAAATGTCTAATTGTTGTCACGTTCTTGATCTCAAAAATGCTCATATAAGAGGAAAGAGATTTTTAACGAAAAACAAATCTCAAAATTTTTCTAAAAGCAGTCGAATTCTAATTTTTGTCGCGTTCTTGATCACATTATCGCAAAAACGACAAAAGCTATCGAGCAACGAAAATGGAATTAAGAGCAAACATTTTTAAATGTTTTTTTTTATTATTTTCACTTCAAAGGCGTACGAATGTCACGTTCTAGTTTATGGAAATGCCCATATCTAAAAAATAAGAGAATTGTTTAGGAAAAACAAATTTCTTTTAATAAAAAATGTCAAAAAAATTCGTTTAAATACGGCACAATAAATATTTACTTTGGAGATGTTTAAGGTGGCCAGAGAAAAAATTTTGAATTTAACATCAACACGCAGAGAAAAACCATTTTACGATAGGGTTACAAACAAACTGTGAATATTAAGCATAGGCCTTAAATTTAACAATAACATGATTAACAAAGTTGAGTTACCCAATCATAGTATGGTTGCAGCAACTATATATGTGAAATCTTTGAATGAATATGATTGGAAAATACCTGAACATTTAACTTGTAAATCTGTATTTTAATAAAAGGCTTATGAAAACCTATTTCGAACAACTCACAGAAAGGCGGACAGAAATAAATTCAGTTGGGCATTTTTGTATCCTCCCTTTCAGAAAAAATATAACTGTAACTGAAACGACATAAACACAATTTGAAAGTAGAGTTTTCAAAGGCTTTTACTAGCAACAAGATAATGTTGAATTTAATCATAATTGGTCACCTTTATTATTGGTATAATATTCATAGTTTAAACATTGCAAATTGTCTTGAAGGCTTATTTAAATATGAATAAAATAAATATTTATTTTAAATAACAAAACTAAATTTTAAAATTAGTTTTTCGTACATACATATATTGCTAGAAATTAATAATTTCATTTTAAGTTTGTCTCAACTTGTTTTTATACACATTTATTTATTTGGACATGTTTTTTTCTTATTTAAATAAATTGCAAATAAGCAAATTCCAAAATATATGAAATGTTAAAAATGCTATAAACAGCATTGCTGCTGCAGTAAAGAGCAACAAAAGTTTATTTGAAACGTTAAAAAAAAGCAAATAACAAATTATTTTCAATAAAAATGTAGATTTCCAACTAAGAAATGACAAAATAGTTTACTAATATCAAAAAGATATTGAAAGAAAGTACTACTATTGAAGGAAAAGGAAAATAAATAGAATTTTTAAAAATAAATTTATTAAAGATAGAAAAACATAATTTAATATTTTTCTTTTTAATTTAAAGAGCTTAAATTTTAATTTAATGATGTGCTATTACTAAGTAATTTACATTATTATGGCAACATTATAGAATTTACATTACTTAGAAGTAGTTTAGTAATGTCTGGCTTAAAATCAAATGTAGAGGTACTCACAGTAATGCATAAACTGCCATTAAAAAATCCATAAATATAATTCTCATTTAGTTGAGAATATTTTATGTTTAAGTGGTTTTGTTACTCATCAATGCCAAGGTAAATTTTTACGATTTGACCATCGCACAGTGGTATGAGAATAAAAAAAGCGGGAAATAAATCTGTAACTTCTAAACCCTTACGCCGATTTGAATGAAATTTCACATGCGCAAAGAGGAAGTGTAGTCGAGTTTAAGTTTTGAATTTGGACCTCATGACCCCAGGGACCAGGGGTTCCCAAAGTAGGACACCTCGGGTATGTTCAATTTTTAAAATGATCCTATTTCTTCGTTTGTGTTCCGATTTAAAAAAAATTACACATACATACGAAAAAAAATAAATTCTCAGCGAGTTGTTAAGTTTTCCCTAATTTATTTGACACGTAAAAAACATAAGGTAGACATGTTATATATCAATGGATAGAGGATTTTGTATACTTTTTAAAAATTTATATAACTTTTGACAATTAAAATATTCATGGAATACTTTTTTGAAAAATATGACAAAAAAAGCTTTTTATTGAATTTTGCATAGATACAAATTTTTCAAATTGAAATAAAATTTTTATTTAAGAATATTTTTTAATGAAATTTCACAGCTATGTAGATTTTTCTATTTAAAATGGAAAAATAAAAACAAATTTTAAAATTTGTTATCAAGTATCCCGCAATTCCCAAAAAAATCTTGAAAAATCCCAAAAATGGGATTTTTTTGTCTTTTGGCTATAATATCCATAATAGGGGCGGGGTTATCGGAACCCTTTACAAGGTAATTAAGAACTTATTGGGCCATCTAAAATAGGTTACTATATTTTGATATCGAGTATGCTATTTGAGAATTTTTGCCCTAAAGTTGAATTTTACATAAAAAATAGGTATTTTTTGAATGGACCTGATACCGTCGGTATCAAAAATTATAAATGTTTTTTTCATTTAAAATATTTGGCGTAAAGTTGGCTTTTCAAAAAGTACAAATTCATTATACATCCTCTTAGAAAATTTTTAGATAACTTAAAAAGAATAAAAGCACTTTTTTCCCAAAAAAATTGCTAAAAATCGCCTATTTCAATTTTTTTATATTCAAATGCATGTAACTTTGGACTCAGTTATCATTTTTAAACACTTCTTTCTTTATTTGATATATAGATCTATTGTTAATCCTATAAAAGAAAAATGGATAAAATCGGAGAATATTTGGAACCGCAGTCACCAAAAAACTGGTGTAGGGTGGGTAAAAATGTTGGAAAATTAAATTTTCAAATGCGAATATCTCCTAAGCTATAAGAGATAATTGATAGCTACGAGGTTTTATGTAGTGCTCGACGAGGAGATTCTGTATGTGTAATTTTTTTTAAATCGGAACACAAACGAAGAAATAGGATCATTTTAAAAATTGAACATACCCGAGGTGTCCTACTTTGGGAACCCCTGGTCCCGCTCCTGGTGGGGTCATGAGGTCGAAATTCAAAACTTAAACTTTCTCTTTGCGCATGTGAAATTTCATTCAAATCGGCGTAAGGGTTTAGAAGTTACAGATTTATTTCCATCTTTTTTTACCACTGTGCATCGTCCTCTACTTCAGTGGTTGTCATAAAGAGAACATGAATCATGGATTATGGATTAAAATATCATAACTATTTTGAAATTTTCTCTCTGGATTTAATCTGACCAGATATTTGTGTAGTAAATAACCAATTATATTCTGCCCCTGGTGGCTATGAGAGCCGACCACTGCTATAATTCGTTTCGTGTTCGTAGCGTAACGTTATGACAAACTTAAATAACCAATTGTTGAGTAAATTCCCCTACATTCACCTTAAATTTATAACCTTTAATTGAACTAGTTTAGGATCAACAAATTCAACTTAAAGACAAATATCTTTTTACACACAAATTCCCATAAACTACGACCTTTGCTTCGTTTGTTTTTCTTTTGTGCAACAAAATTTCCATTTGTTTGGAAACCAACAAAAGAACAGAAAAAACTCTGAACACACAACAGAAACAAGGCAAAAAAAAAAAACATAAGGAACAATAAGCAAAACTAACTTGTAAAAAGGTAAAAAAAAAGTTTTTTTTATGTTTCTTGAGAATTTAGCTGGAGGCAGTTTCAGTCGGTCGTTGGTTCGTTCGGTCTGTCAGGAAAACAATGTCAGCCAAGACATACAATAGGACAACTGGCAGCAGTAAATATAAATGTTGCAGCAGCAGCAATAAGATCAGAAACTTTTGTTTGTTCATTTGTTTCCAGCTACAGAGTAAATATAACAAGGCTAACTGACAGCCTTATACTCTGGTCGTCAGCATCATCCTCAGCTTCTTCATCATCAAGATTATTATTATCATGGCCAATTTAAGGACATGTAAAATAGGAACTAAATTAGTTATTGTTAAATTTACTTTTATCAACTACAAAAAAAAAATGTAGGTAGAAAAAGTTAAATTTTACTTCTATTATTTAGAAAAAAAAAAAACTGTGGGTATAATTTAAATTTAAGAATAGATTTCTTAAAAATGATAACATGCTGTTATTAACATTGTTTATAAGTAAGACAACATTAACTGTTAAAGCTGTTAACATTAACATTGAAACTGCTAATTCTAGTTTTGTCCATTAGATAATTCATGAAACCACTAGAAGATGCATGTATTCTGTATGACTTAGAAGTAGCTTAGTAATGACTGGCTTATTATGTGAGATAATAGCTATTCCAAAATTTACGCAATAGATATTTGAATGAAATAGAAAACTGTGTTCTTTATCTTAAAATTGTTATTTTTTATTGAATCTTAAAGGGCTAAGTAACGCGCAATTTATAAATAGTTTACACAGAGAAAACAGATTCGTGTTAGCAACGGAATTTGTTGCCAATCGAATGATTCTACCTTAGTTACCGAATTCTACAGCTGTGGCTACAAAATTTTAGAAGGGATAATAAAACTTTGGTTGCTTCAATCGAAATTCTTCTTTATCAACTGACGTTCTGTTGATAGAACCGAAAAATTCCAAGTGTGCAACCGAATCATTCGATTGGCAACAAATTCGGTTGCTATCACGAATCAGTTTTCTCTGTCTGTGAATATTAGGATATATTTGTAAATAACCAGTTGTGAAGTTATTCACCGGAAATATAAAGGGACGTCCAAACTTTGACAGTTGATAGCGGCCATATTGTTGAAGCTACAACTGTTGAATTGAGTTTGTTTTGCCAAATCACAATGGACTGATTAACGTGCAACAAAATGTGCAAATGATAAATGATAAAATTGTGTTCTGTTCATACAACGTTCCGCTACTTTTTATCCAAAAATCTTGTTCAGTGACCCATTTCCAAACAAAATTCCAAATTAGGGACGATACCAATCCACATGAGATCCAAGAGCTTCCAAAGCATACCGAAAAATTCACTGTTTGGTGTGGATTTTGGGCTGGCAGCCACATCAGTACATATTTCTTTGAGAACGACGTTGGCCAGGCCATAACCATCAACTGTGAGCGCTATAGGTCGATGATTACCAACTTCTGTTGGCCTAAATTGAATGATATGGACACCCACGACTTGTGGTATCAACAGGACGATACTAGGTCTCACCCAGCACATGCCACATTGGACATTCTGCACGGTCAATTTGAAGGCATGGTCATCTCACGAGGAGGTGATGTGAACTGGCCACCGAAATCGTGATATTTGACACTGGTAGACTTCTTCTTTTGGAGTTTTCTTAAGTCGATGTTCTATGCGAATAAGCCACAAACCACGACAGCCTTCAAAGCCCTGATTTATGCGCAAGATTCATGGAAAATTGGACACCTCGAATGCGTGCCATCCAGTGAAGCTGCGGCGGACATTCACAAGATGCTATATTCCTTTCATAATGACATCGATAGGCCTTTCAAACTAACAAAATAACGATGATATCTTATGCCCACTTTTTTATACCTTCCACCATGAGTGGCAAGTTTATATATAAGTTCGTCATTCCGTTTGTAATTTCTACATTTTTTCATTTGCGACCTCACAAAGTATATATATTCTAGATCGTTATAGATAGCGCAATCCATATAGCCATGAACGTTAGAGTGTCCCAAAAAAATGTTTTTTTTGGAATTTTGGAACGCATACCCTCTATTTTTGTTATATATATAAAACTATAGTTAAATATGAAATTTTGTCTTTCTATCATGATTGGAAACCGTGCCGAGGGGAAAAATGCAATTTTTTCAGTTTTTGTAAAAATTTTGCCATTAAATAATAACTTTTGCAATTTAATTTAAAAGAATCAAAATGTGTAGGTAATTGTCGTTCTAATAAGATATAAAATACAAAAATTGGTTAAAAAATGTCAAAGTTATTAAAAAATCGCCAGGCCATTAACGTGTCTCAGGTCACTAGAACATGAAATGTAGGAACAAAAAAAAAATAAAAGCTTATTTTTACTTAAAATATATCCATATTTACTTGTATATGAGTTTTTGTCTTCGTATGATACCGTTAACCTATTCGCAGGTATGACCAAAAAACGGCAGTTTCAAAATTCCATTTTCAAATTTTTAAAAATTTTGTTAAACAAATTTCAGAATTTTTTGATCATCACATGGGGATTTATTTACAACTTAATAGGGAATAAAAATATGAAAAAAGTATGACAATACCTCCTGTAGTTTTTTCGTACCTGCGATTTAAATTTTAAAATTTTCGGGAAAAACCAATTATTTAGCCATATTTTTGTGAATGATACAAATTTCCTTACTGTTAAGAATTTTAAGTAAAACCTATCCAGAATATTACAGTCCAGATAATTCTAAATATACTCTGAAAGTTTTACTAAAATTGGAAAACGTTAAAACTTAAATCGTAAAGGTCAAATGTCAAATTTTTCAATATTTGGAATTTCTCTTGGAAATGTTGTATGTTTTTGGCCCGATTTTGATCAAACTTAACAAAAATATAACACTAAGCCTAGTATTTACAAAAACAACAGAAAAATGAAAATTAACCCTGTATAGCACTTGGAGTTAAAATGACCCCAAACTTCTAAAAACATTAAAAAATTATGATTTTAAAAGTTTGGGGTTATTTTAACCCCAAGTGCCATTAAGGGTTAATTTCCATTCTTGTGCTGTTATTATAAATCCTAGAGTTTATGTTATATTTTTCTTAAGTTTCATCAAAATCGGCCCAAAAATAAATAACATTTCTATATCTTTAAATTAGAAATTCGAAAAATTGAAAAATTTCACATTTCACCTTCACGATTTAAGGTTAACGTTTTCTAATTTTTGTAAAACTTTCAGAGTATATTTAGAATTATCTGGACTATAATATTCTGAATAGGTTTCACTTAAAATTCATAAAAGTTGGGAAATAGAGCTCATTCGCCAAATATGGCCAAATAATTGGTTTTTCTCGAAAATTTCAAAATTTTTTTTTTTAATTTTGTTTACCCATAAAATATTTAAAATTTGTATTTTAAAGTATAATTTGCTAAAGGGTATATAAGATTCGGCATAGGCGAATATAGCTCTCTTACATGTTTTATTTAAATTTGTAAGGAACATTCGGTTACTCCGGGTTTGAAGCTAGGGTAATGATCAGCTTGTCCAGCGTCCTTTACATAAAATTTAAATAGACTTTTCATTCTCACTGATGATGCAAAAAATGCTTATGAGTTAAACCCAGCTCTTAGATTAATTTATTTTTTTTCTCAAATGCATTTGAATTAGTACTATTGAATTTAATTGTGAAGTGTTATGCAGAGTGTGCTATCGGCCACCTGCGATGACATCTCTATGTTAAATTCTCCAGTCATTAACATTACGGTTGGATTGAAAATTCACTAGTAGTAGTTTTCAGTGGCTAACTAATTGGACGTGACGGAACTAGTTCAATGAACTGCAGGGAAGCTACTATATTACAAAAATGTTTGAACCGATAGCGGTTGTTGTTAACCCTTTCACGACCATAAGACTATTTTGTCTATTTAATGTTAATTAGTTAGTGCCGAAAAAAACATATTTTGAAATTAAAACAAAAAAATTGTTTCAGTTTTACATTTAAAAACATTTTTGCAAAATTCATGAACACAGTACCAATAAAACTATTAATTTTCAAAGACAATAAAAACTAAATGCTGTAACTGAACTTCTTTTAATCTAAACACATTAATAAGAGACACTTTTTCGAACTAATTAAAATTGTTTGTTATTTAGTTACTCAATAATTTTGTGTTGGAACACCGGTGTCCCCGCGGTCGTCAAAGGGTTAAAATTATCTGAATGATCCTCATCAACTATTTGTTTGTTTGTTTTTGATCTGTGTGTGTGGTACTCTGTTTGTGATGCTGAATAGTTGTGTGTATTAATTATACTGCTGGTTGATATTGTCTTTGCTGTATTCTTGCCTCCTTCCTTTTCTGTCCTGTGTCCTCTTCACTTCGGCTGAATATCTTTTTTGACCATAAATAACCAAGCTTTAGGAAAATTGAACGGGCATGATCCGATGCCTTATCGAAAATTTTTCTTTTCTCCCATTAAAAATCATTTGCAGCTACTTGAACAATTTATGATTTTTTAGAAAATATACATACTTTTCAGCTTGTAACCCAATATAATTGCTGGCATTAATTACTCCGTAAAGAATTTAATACTACGACCT
This sequence comes from Calliphora vicina, assembly GCF_958450345.1. Classification (NCBI taxonomy): domain Eukaryota; kingdom Metazoa; phylum Arthropoda; class Insecta; order Diptera; family Calliphoridae; genus Calliphora; species Calliphora vicina. The sequence continues at coordinate 16,285,347 of NC_088783.1, read as the reverse complement.
TAAGCCATAAATTGCCATAATTGTTATAAATTCTTATGACTGGCATAAAGGTCAAACTGTTGGATAAATCTTGATTGCTGATATCCCTATATATGCTAGAGTGTATTTCCTAAAGTACTTGTAAGTAGCTAGATGGGTAAAAATTGTTTGTTGATGCTGTTAAGAACTGCAGGGATGTTATAAATATGTAAGTGTAGTTATGCCTGTGTATGTTTTTAATAACAATTGTCAATTTATCTCAATATGACAAGAACAGAGAAAAGAGAGGGAGAGAAAAGAAAAACAATTTTTTACATTTATCCAACTCAAAAATTTATCAAACTAACGAATATATCAAGGCATCAACAGAAACAAAATGAATATTTTTGTTACAATCTAGAACATGAAAGTGCATATGCATTATATGCATGCATGCATGTGTGCATATCAGTAGATATGCACACAACCAACACATCCAGACATAAATAGTTTTATGCACTTTTAAAACAAATGACAACAACAACAGCAGCAGCAACCTGCAATAAGTTTCGTTATGAAATGCAAACCTGCTACTTCAACTGTTTGCTGTTAACTTCTTTCTGTTCTCTGCTGGTTTGTTAAGTTCAGGTATGAATTTATGAACAAAGTTTTATTTTTTTTTATTGTTTTTTCTTCCTGTCATTTATAAAGATGTTAAAATTTGTTAAAAGCTTTTTTTATTATTTGTAATTTTTTATTGTTGCTGTTGCTGTTTGTTTGCTTTTCTTGTTCGCTTTTGGTTTCAAGCAAATGACAGTTGACATTATGAAAGTGTAAATTTGATTTTCTTAACTTTGTCCTGCCAACACAGAACTGCACTCAAACAAAAACAAACAAACTAGCAAGCACTGTTTCCTTCCTTGATGATTATTTACAGTACTTAACTATAAAATGCAGATATTTTTGAATTAAAAAAGCAGAAAACTAATAATAAAAATAAAAATTTAAGCTAAAATATTTAAGCATATTTTTGTTTGTAGGTAGTTTCTTAAACATGATTTTAAATATCAAGATGTTAATCATAAGATTAATAATTATGACAAAGATAAATATTAGAAACAATTTTTGTTGAACAATTTTTGTTGAAAAATTTGTTGTAGAATAAAAAATGTTGGTGAAAAATAGGCGAAATATCGAGGTAGTCACTGTTATTTGCTTATATCTCAGCCATTTGTGGGCCGATTTTCTTGATTTTAAGTTGGACTCTAGCGGATGTATCAATTGTGTATGAATGTTATTTGGGAACTTTAGAAAATTGATTTCAACAGACAGACAGCTATATAAGTCTTCTAATAGGGACTTCCAAACTTTGACTAATGATAGCGGCCATATTGTTTAATTTATTCTGTTTATTTTTCCAAATCACCATGGACAGATATAGTGCTCAACAACACGTGCAAATGATAAAATTGTTTTATCAAAATAGGTGTTATGTTCGAACAACGTTACACGCTCTTCGCCTATTTTACGACAAACTAAGTTGTCGAATTTGGGTCCATGGCAATCCACATGAGATCCAAGAGCATCAAATGCATCCCGAAAAAGTCACAGTTTGGTCTGCATTTCTTTGGCCAGGCCATCACCTTCAACGGCGAGCGCTAAACGTCGAAGATTACCACAATTTTTTGGCCTGAATTGGTTTAAACACGACATCGCTGCATGACACAGGAAGAGGAATTTCAGGGCATGGTCATCTCACATGGAGGTGCTGTGTACTGGCTACCGAAATTTTGCGATTTCGCCCCGTTATAAATTTTTCTGTGGGGTTTTCTTAAGTCGCTGGTTTATGAGAATAATTCAATAATACGATACACGAAAAATAACCATATACGGACACCACTACGTGATAAAAGACCAAAAAAAATAAACCCGTAGGCCCCCAAAGATTTGGGCCTTCGGTGTAATTTTTGCAAAAATGTGATCATTTTCTCAGGCTCATATATTGCAAACAGTTCGGAATTTTGATTTACTCTCTGAGGCAAAGTTGTAGCCCTTGTCATAAAGAATAAAAATTGTGAACATATAAAAACAGAAAAACTTCATCTTCAAGATCAAAATCGCAAAAAACTTTAAAAATTCTATTTTTTTACCCTTTTTCCCCTGTTCAGGTCCATAGGTAGCAAACCGTTAAAATTCAAGGAAACAATGAACTACAAAAATGTACCTAAGGTCTCCATAAACAACTTTCTGGAACATAAGAACTTAATAAGAATGATTCTTAACACCGTTTAGGTAGGTCAATATAAGTTAATAAGAAAAAACTAAAGGAATTAAGTGTTTTGGGTCATAAACTGTTAAATTATTATAAACTAAAGCATACTTTTAGGCAGCTTTAAAAAAAATTACACACAGTGTAATAAAAGCCCATGAAATCGGTAAAATTTAATCTGATTTTTGCGCCAGAGTCATGGACAATTAGAGATTTCGATGTACGATGTTGTTGTTTCTTCTTGAACCAGTACTCAGGGGACCCTACTCATGCAAAGAGTTGTGTTGGAACGAGGGAAATAGGTTATGGTAGAGAGAGGAAAGAAGGAGTAGTGTTTGTGGACATTGGATTTGAACTTTCCTACATTGAAAGTGACAGGAAACACTTCTAGGGAGGTTTGTTTCACATACGGACAGTACGGCTAAAGAACGAATTTTCTCTGTAGTGTATTGTGCAGTCCACTCCTCAAATGAGTTTTATTTTATGAAGGCTAATTAAAAACCTCTTTTTGAGATCTTGAATTGAACTATTATTTTAACTGAAAAACATATATTACGTAAAAATCTGCTGGTATCAGTAACAAGTTCACTAATTTCGTCACATTCCATTGCAGTACCGATAGAACAGTGAACCACAGCCGACATTGCGTTGGTGCTCCAGCGAATCAATTAAGTTGGATACCCTACTATAACCAATAATCACCTTCGCCCTCTCTTGAACGCGGTCGAGAAGCTTGAACATAGACTTTGAAGCACCGGCTCATACATGGGAGTTATATTCCATTTTCAGTCGGATAGAGATAGTGTAAATTGTGAAGATGTCAAATGGAGTGAGAAATTAATATAGAAAACCGAGACCCTTGAATGATGCTTCTTTCGTTTAGACCAGCGAACATCACATTTTATTCTCATGCCCAGAACATCAAGAAGCAGGTATGTCCAAAGCTAAAACTGATATAGTATTGGTGAGAGAAAGAGAGCTGAACTGAAAGAAAAGATTAGTAAACTAATTAAAAGATTTCAATGTTCTTAAGGCTTTATTTTGGTAACATTAATCAAGTCAACAATCTTAATCAAATTTTCTGCAACATATTGTCACGAAATTGTACTTGAATTCAAATATAACGATTTTAACTGCTGATTTAAAAGTAGCCTAATGCTTTCAAATAACAGCAAACTGTAACATATCTGTGGCCATTATTAACATTGAAAAAAAGCTTTCAGTTGACCATTGATCGTAAGATGGCAACGCTGTTTGCTGCGACCGTATATTTGAATTCGTGTACACTATAAAGTGTGTCTGTATTTCTGCGAATTTATAAACGTGTATAAAAAACATTGAGTGACTATTTAATTCTGTTGTTGTATATTTTTAAATAAATAAAGAGTTGTTACAATTTTCGAACTACTAAACGGCTTTAATTTGCAATCAAAAGTATCCGGTTTACTTAAAGAAAACAAGCCAACGTTTTGAAAAGGTTAAAACGTAACAATATTATCATAACTCATTAATTGAGATTTCGATATTAATCATTTTCGACAAATTTTTAAATATTTAAAATATGTAAAATCTTTGAGAAAGCTCGATATAAGTGGAGAGAAATTAAAACCGACACCAAAAGCAATAAGTTTTGATAAAAGTGCACCATGTCACACTCTATCGATCGCCTCGGAATTATTTCTAGAGCCACCACTTTACTTTCGTCAAACCAAGAATGGAATGTTATACTCCATACATAAGGACATCGATAGATTGGCAATGGTGCCTCCCTCATATGTACCAAAGGATCTGGTTAAGTGAACGTATAGAAAAACATAAATACTTATATGCATGTATGTACTTTTACATTACTTGCTGGCATTGAGGTAGAAAAAAAAACAGAATTATTAATTCTGTTTTATTTTCTGTACGCATTTATACCTTTTCTCGCTGTCATCTTGTAATTGAAACGGAAAAACAGAAATGAAATTAAAGAAAAAATAATTTTCTTACCCCAGTTGCAAATGCTGGCAGCAAAGCGGATGTAAAACATTTAAATATTTCGATGTCAAGATAAATAAAAATGGTGGTTGGTTGGTTGGTGTCTAAAGTGTTTGCTTAAGATTTCTTCTGCCAGCCATAAACATAAGTGAATTCTGAATAAAAACTCACTCTCCCCCCAAAACCCCTCCTGGATCATTTAATTTTCAACTGAGTTTTACTTAACCAGCCCTGGCAATTTGTTAAAATGTGTGGGTATTTGTTTACAAGGAAGAGCGAGTGCAAGTGAGTGAGGGAATGTAGGTGGTAGCTGTAAATACCGGATGTTGTGGGTTAAACTGCTGTAGTGCATTGGCCAGTTTGCACAAGGTAAAATACATATTTATCCAACACAGAGTACAGAAAATATTTCATATATGTTTTTTTGTTTTTCATAAATATTTGTTAAACCAAATACAAGTTTACGAATGACCCTTCTCCCTGGCAATGAATAACAACAACTGCATAACAGTTTGTTTGCAAGAATATCACTGAAATTATTCTTATTTTGTTTTTCTTTTTTTGATCAAAATAAATATGAAATATTTTCAGTAAAATATTTTTATTTTGCAAAAATGTTTTCCATGATGTATGTACGTATGTATGTAAATTTTCAATAAGAAAAATTCCTGGAATTAAAATGTGAAGAGATGTAATATTTAATTAAAAGAAAAGTGATGTTTATTTTTATTACTCATACACTTGGTTGCATAACGGCCTGCAAAAGGTCGTAAGAAAAGGTGTTGAATTGGAAATGCAAGAAGTAAATAACAAAAATTTACATAAGAAAGATATTTAAATAAAGTAAATTTCAATGAATCATTTAATGATTTCTCCTCGGAGTGCAATTAGCAATTTGTAAATCACTTGACCGGTTTTAATAAGTAATTGTATACAAAATATTTGTTTAACAAAAGTTAAAATTACAGTATACATATTTGTTTTGTATTGTTGAACGCTATATCTCAGTACGGTGATTTGGCAAAACAAAATTAATAAATGCCGGCCAATTCGACGGATGTAGCTTTAGCAATATGTTCGCTATCTACTGTCAAGTTCCGGAGGTCCCTACTGGAAGGGCCTTCATAAAAACCTATATCTGTTAGCTGACTCCTGTCAATATTTGAACAAGCTGCGCCATTTGGTTTGTGTTATACAGCCATTGATAACAGATATTGCTAGAGGAGAAATTTGGAAAAAAAAATTAATTGACGATGGGAGAATCCTTATCAAAACGGACAGAAAACAGCTGTTTTCAGATTTGACATCTTCGATTTTAATGAAATTTACCACACATATTACGATTCCAAAGGGATCCTTAAATCAATGACTTTTAAAAAAAAAAATTTTTAATTTTTTTAAAAAATTTTTTTAAATTGCCAATAACATTGAAACTACTCAAAGTCCAATATCATTTTTCATTCGATATTATCCTTAAAATGGTGCGAATAAAATTTTTTACTTCCATAAGATTAAAGGTCAATAAAATAAAAATAAAATAAAAATATCGAAGATCGCCGTGTTGAACATTCAAAAAGAACATGGTATGAACTAGGGTAGTCAATTAATCGGGTTTCTGGTTTAATCGGTTAATCGAGCAAATAATTAATCGAGGTTTAGATTTATTCGGTTAATAATCGGTTAATTTAAAATTATTCGATTAACCGAATAATTTCTATTTTCATTTTAAATTGAAAATACAACAAATTGGTTACAAAAACATAAAAAACAGCAACTAAGGTATTTGAGATCATTTTTGTAAACATATCGCCTATTTTCTGCAACAACGTCATAACTCAAAATCCGTGTTTTTTGAACTGAGTAATACAAAATATGCGCTGTTCTATAATCTTTCATATAGTTTCATCAGTTTTCGAAAAAGTCAATTATTTTTTGTGTGAGAGTGTTTTTTTGTTGTAAACATCAAAATTAAAATTCATGTTTTCTCGTATATTTTATAAGTAAAAATTTGGGTTAAATACAGATCAGAAAGATATTAACATCTACTATTTATATTTCTGAAATCGAATGATTTGTTGAAAATTTATTTAAGAAATAGTAAAATATCATAAAATATTCAAAGACGTTTTTTTCTCGAAACGACATTTTTTTTAATTTTGACTTTGTTGCAGCAAATGAGCGATGTGTGAGTTTTTTAGGGTTTTAGTGAGATCTTCTGAAATAATCTTTTATAAAAAGAATATAATTTAAACGATTTTTTCTTTAGATTTAATAAAACTTTTTTTGGAAATAAACTCTCTCGCTGATTGTATATGTTGGAGAAATCAAAAGCATGATAAAGAATATTCCTTTTTAGATTGTTTTAGATTTTGATTAATTTAATAGTTTCATTTAGTTATGATAAAAGAATCATTTCAAAAAAAAGTTTCGTCTCTACATGTAAATACAAACAAAGTTTCAAATACATATACATAAATTAAATATGTCAGTTTTTATACATACTCACTAATCATGTTTAATTCAAAAATATCTAATTTTCATTTGAATTGAAACGGAAAAATAAATACAAACAAATGTATAAAATGCAAAAAAAAAGGAATTTCGGTTAATCGGTTAATCGACACAAATTAATCGGTTTATTTGTTATTTGAAAATCGGCAATTTCAAATTATTCGAACAGTTAACCGTCCAAAATTAATCGGTTAACCGATTAACGGTTAATCGATTGAATACCCTAGTATGAACCCACCTATACTCTCTACTATATTTGTGATTAATAATTTCGATGGACACTCGATTAGTCGAGTAGTTCTAAAAAAAACGTTATTAAAAGTACGTTTTTTCATATAAATTCAAGTCCCCGTGTTCAGATCACATCACTTCCACGCGAGATGACCATGCCCTCAAATCGACCGTGCAGAATGTACAAAGTGACATGAGCTGTGTAGTTGGTAACCATATCATACAATTCAGGCCAAAATATGGTGATAATCATCGATCTATAGTGCTCGCCGTTGACGGTGTAGGACTGGCCAACGTCGCACAGTGGTATGAGAAAAAAAGAGGGAAATAAATCTGTAGATTTGAATGAAATTTTACATGAGCCAACCAGAAGCTGGACCAGGGGTCCCCAAAGTAGGACACCTCGGGTATGTTCAATTTTAAAAATGATCCTATTTCTTCGTTTGTGTTCCGATTTCAAAAAAATGACACATATAGAATCTTCTTGCCGAGCACTATATAAAACCTCCTCGTCAATTATCTCTTAAATTTTCAAAATTTTTACTCACCCTACTCCAGTTTTTTGATGACCACGGTTCCAAATATTTCTCGATTTTCTCCATTTTTCTTTTGTAGGATTAAAAACAGATGTATATATCAAATAGAAAAAAAGTGTTTAAAAATCATGACTCAGTCCAATGTTGTATGCATTTGAATTTAACAAATTTAAAAAAATGCGATTTGTCGCTATTTTTTAAGAAAAAAAGTTCTTTTATGCTTTTAGAGTTATCTAAAAAATTTCTAAGAGAATGTATAATGAATTTGTACTGTTTGAAAAGCTAACATTACATCAAATATTTTAAATGAAAAAAAAAATTATAATTTTTGATACCGAAGGGAATCCAATCCATTCCAAAAACGCCTATTTTTTTATGTAAAATTCAACTTTAGGGTAAAAATTCTCAAATCGCATAGTCGATATCAAATTTAGTAACCTATTTTAGATGGCCCAATATGTTCTTAATTATTTTGTAAAGGGTTCCGATAACCCCGCCCCTGGTATGGATATTATAAGCAAAAAACGAAAAAATCTCATTTTTGGGATTTTTCAAGACTTTTTTGGGAATTGCGGAATACTTCATAACAAATTGAAAAATTTGTTTTTATTTTTCCATTTTAAATAGGAAAATCTATATAACTGTGAAATTTCATTAAAAAATATTCATAAATAAAAATTTAATTTCAATTTGAAATTTGTATCTATGCAAAAACTCACTTGGGGGATTCAAACGGTCTGCTATTAGGTCGTATTGTCATAAAATATTTTTTTAGTTTAACCAAATTCTTGTTGTGCAGCAAAAAAAAAGTGATATTTTATGACAAACCAATAAACATAGTTCTAAAAGTCTTATTAGTTTATAACTTTTTTGTTTGAAACCCAACAAAAATTTATTTAAACTAAAAAAATATTTTATGACAATAGGACCTAATAGGAGACCGTTTCAATCCCCGAAATAAAAAGCATATTTTTTCATATTTTTCAAAAAAGTATTCCATGAATTTTTTAATTGTTATATACAGTGAGCCTCAAAAGTGAGTAAACACCAAAAATTATTTGATTTTTTTTAAGACAATTAAAATTCTAAAACCTATAAATCGATTAAAATTTAAATGTTTAGGTTTGATGGAGATTGAGATTGAGTTAAATAATAGATTCGGTTCTGAATGATTTTTATGATCTTAAAAAAATCAACAAATTCACTGGTGAGGCTGTGTATACATTTTTGAAAAGTAGACAACTCTATCCATTGATATATAACATGTCTACTAGGGTATTCATTCGACTAATGATCATTCGATTAATCGAATAATTTCTTACGAATAATTATTCGAATAATTTAAAAATGGCCATTTTCGAATAACGAATAATTCGAACAATTTTATGTAGAATAATCGAATAAAACGAATAAATGTTCATATATATGTATTTAAATTTATTAAATTGCTTAAAATTTTGTCATAATTCCAAATTTAAATAAGTAATAATGACTCACAAAAATTGTATTGTTTCTGAAATTCGACAAATGACTAAAGACAAAGGGACTTTCAATCACTGTAGATGAATGTTCCGATAGCTCCTTCTATAAATATATAAATATTACTGCAAGAAGTTACAATTCGAAAAACAAATCTTTAAAAATTTTTAACTTACGACTTGAACCAATGAAAATAAAAGGTACGGAATAAAATATTTGTTATTTAGCTGGCGAAATATTAGAAGAATCGCAATTAATAATCAAAATATTAACATAGATTAAAGTGCAGTTGAATGTGATGGAGAATGTGATTTTGAAACGATCGTCGAAAGTGATATTGAGGATGACATTTATAATGATTACATTGAAATAGATGAAGGCCATGATCTTAAAATATATTCAAGTGATGTTATTAACCGCGTACGTAAATGTTGCAAAATATTTAATAAATCGAATGATAAACAAACTAACGTTTTGTTGCAAGAGTTCGTCATATACTTGAATTTGAACATCTTTGTCTAACATGGTAATAAACTTTTTGCGTATTTGACTTCAAATTAGCCATGTTCACTAACAATGATATACAACTTTTGACAGATTCCCTTTATTGTGTAATTCCTCAATACCACTTTATTAAGCAAAGATTCAGCAACGTTGATAGAGCTTGATGTACAATACAATTTGTTATAAATAATTTAGAAATAGTGAATAATTAATTTACTAAAGAATTAGTTACTCAATTTAAACCCCAAATTAATGAACGACATAAAAAAGTTCTTAATACGTTTATATTGTATTTGAATTCAGGATCATGTCCAACTAGCTCAATTGTGTTTAAAGCATAGCTCCAAAACGGAAACTAAAGGGTTTGCTAGTCAATTGTTTTGTAGATTGTTCGGGAGTTAATCTGATCAGAATATTTATGTTGAAACTTTGTTTTCGAAAGTTTTTTAACATAATCAATACTTGAATTGTTAACTTTAACGTTATTTTTTGATTTTCTTTAACAATAAAATATCAAAAAACCAACATCAAAACTTTATTCTTTACTTTTTTAATAAAATTTAAATTATTCGAATAATTCGATTAATTTTAAACGTGTGTTAAAATCTCCTATTCGAATTATTCGTTTTATTCGAACAAGAGAAAAATCGAATAATTCGAATACCCTAATGTCTACCTTATGTTTTTTACGTGAAATCGGAACACAAACAAAGGAATAGGATCATTTTTAAAATTGAACATACCCGAGGTGTCCTACTTTGGGGACCCTTGGTCGGTTGTTATCACGAATTTGCTTTCTCTGTCTATCAACTGTCAAGGAGGTTTTAAATGTGACCCTTTATAAAAACCTATTAGATCACACGACCATTATATGTTAATGGTATTCTTAAGTTCTCCATAATCTAGAAACCAAATGTTGAAAATTTGAGCAGAATCGGATAATTTTTAAATAGTTTAATTAGACTTTGGGACATTAAAAAATCGAAAAGGTGAAAAACATTTGTAGAAAATAGTTGAAAATTTATGAATGAATTGTAAAATAATAAGTAAAACAAGCTAAATCTTTATTTATTACCATGTGGTTCAATTTCTCATAATTTTTAAGAAAAATTACTTTCTGCTATTAACTTTAATTGTGCCTAATTAGCTGAAATTTAAATTTTATATGTATCACAGTTATGGCAAAATTATAAATGTGTCTCCATTTCAATTTAATACGTTTAATTTAACAAAACTACTTGAAATTATTGCTCTCAAATGGTATAATTCCGCATTAGTAATAAGGTTTATGATAACTCTGCTTTAGATTTTGTGCAAATGAAATCCAGCTGCTCTTCCTCGACATAATTCCTTTAAAACACCCTCCCTGACGGCTTTAGACCTAACTGCTACCACCACGATTTATTATGAAGAATATGAAGCATTTTGAAGATTATAAATCTTTTTTTTCCATTTAATTTTGTGTTGTTGGGGTTTTTAATGTTTTATTTATTTATTTTTTTCTGCTTAAATATTGTTGTTAGTCTTCTTTGTATTTTTATTAAACTATAAAAGTATATGATTGTGCTGGAATGTATCTTTGTATTTAAGTGTATACGAAAGTTTATTTAACGTTTTTTTTTTTTTTTTTGGAAAAAAAGGACAAGATTTGTTTTCTGTGGCTTTTTGAAACTTAGACACAGTGTAATGAAAAGATGTGTTATTTTTCCTTTGAATTTAATGGTCTGTAACGACTGCTTGCAACATTCATAGAAGCTTCTGCTTATCAACAATATTGATAGCAAGCAGTTATTATTATATCGTTGTTTGTAAGTATGGCAACACTAAATATTTAAGCTGCTAATATTAACATTGAGCTGTTGAAAACTCTAGAATTCTAACAATCTAGGTTGGTTCATTAAGATCTTTTATGAAGCTACTCTATGGAAGATGGCGCTGTGTATAAATAGTGGTTGCAGTCGTTAGGTAGTTTATCATAGACATTGTTAGAAGTATCATTATAAAGTGTGTTTTTGAAGAGTGTATATTACATGAAAGTGAATTGTTGTGTAAATTTGAATAAATGAAGAGTTATTACAATTTCTAAACAAATAAATTGCTTTTATTTGCAATCAAAAGTATCCGCATTATTTAAACGAAATAAACAATCGTTTTTAAAATATAAAAACGTAATAAAATGCTAATGTGGATCTGCGAAAAATATTACGATGTCTTAGAAATGTAATTACAAAATCAATATACCCCCTATCTTTTAGATCAAACCTACATTATCATTATCACTAAAATGTCAATACCGTTACCTATTAATCATTTCGAATCGGTAACCAAACAAATTTTCCAGAGATCTTGGGTAACTAAAGATGCCCGTAGCAGGCACAAAATGCATTCACATCTGCTAAGTATCAAAATTAAATTAAATTTTGTATGAAAAACAAATCATTTCATAGAGTTAAGAATCATGCCAGTTTTGTTATAAAATTTTTGTTACCCCCGTTTACTTGAATTTACGCTCTCGTACTTATTTATGCACATAAATTGACAATTTGGTACAATATTTTGTGGATTTGCTGGAAAGTTTTCTTTGTTTATTTCTATTGCTATTGAGTTGAAACAAAGGATAGGAGGCAAGGCAGAAGTACTATGATAATGATGGCAACCACGCGCCACAAATTTATTTAATAAAAAGTCACACTCACATAGTAACAAATGGCTACACTACACAGACTTAAATGTTAATAGTAATGCAGCCCAGTTGTAAATGGATGGAAATGAGACTTCAGGAAATAATAATGTTATGAAATTATACATAATTTTAATGAAATATTAAAACCAGTAAGTGAAAAAAAAAATTATTTTTATTTTGGCATAAAAATGAATTATTCAACATCGTTAAAAGATAATTTATAATTGCGTTTGAAAGGTTTTTTAAATGCCTTTCATTTGATATTCATATTATCTATGTACACGTTTTAGTTTCCGAGATATAAATATATTGAAAAATATCAATTATCATATCTCAGTCATTTATGAACCGATTTTCAATACCAAAATTATTGAAATTATACATAATACATATTGATGAGTGTGTTTATAAAAAACCGACAGGTTAACCAAAAATTGGCCTTTTTAAAAAAAAAACGGTTTTTCGGTTAACCGACATCGAAATAACAGGTTAAACCGGTTAACAGTCATATATGTGTAGAAAACATAAAATGTCCTATAAATATAGCTTTAATTTCAGTAGTTTTTAGTAGTCAGGAATGGTTAATATTAAATAACTATAAATACCATTTTATTTTGTAAAAATTTCAAAATTAATATCTCAGTCAAATGGAACTGAGTATAAATATGTTACTAAATATATAATAATTGTTTTAAATACACCAGTTTACAAATCAAACATTTTTGTTTGCTCATGTAATGAAACTTATATTTTTGAGAAGATCTAGGGACGCTAGCTAATTGACAATTTTTTGTTTCCCACCTATACGTAAACATTTTGAGATGTATGGGTTTTTATTTTTTACCTGCCCTGACTACTACTAATGCAACTGTGTATCGAATTGTGGTAATTAGGTATTTTGTAGATAAACGTTAAAAAATCACTATTAAATACAAAACTCTAAAGTAAAAACTATTTTAAAATGCCTTCTAGAAAGTTTAAAATAAACCCAGACCATTTTTGTTTTATTTGCGGAAAAATTATTCAGTTAAATCGAGGTTTTCCTATAACACAAACACTACAAAATACTTATTTACATTATTTTAGATTCCCCGTGTCAAATCAGTATAAAAAGTGGGTCCCTCATTCGATTTGCACAAATTGTGGTGAATACATTCCAGATAAAATTAATATTAAAAATGTCAGTTTGGTTGACCCACTCCACATTAAATCAGTTTTATTGAAAAATTTCTTAAAAGCTTTAGATAAGACAAAACCAGCATTTCAATATTTATCCAGCGTGTACCCGAGACTTTCTGAGCTAAATTAAAAGAAGGGATATTTGTGGGTCCTCAAATAAGAAAAATTTTGGGTGATACTAAATTTGAGTGTCTATTAACCGATGTTGAAAAAGCAGCATGGAATTCTTTTAAACTTGTTGTTGATAAGTCAAAATTAAAGAGATATTGTTGCGAATTTATTACATAATTTCGAACTGATGGGTGTAAATATGTCCCTCAAAATTCACTTTTTACATTCTCATGTGGATTTTTCCCCAAAAACCTCGAACACAGGAGTGACGAACATGGAGAGCGTTTTCATCAAGATTTGAAGTTTTTGGAATTCTCAAGGTTTTTGGGATGATAATATGTTAGGAGACTACTGTTGGGTGTCGTGAGGGAGACAAATGAAAATAATTATAAAAAGAGGACTAAAACATTTCACTTTTAATTTTTGTTTTGTCCTATTTTAATGTACATTTTTATATGTTTCGTTTTTAATAAATATCTCAAAAGTTTGACGTCCAGGATTTTTTTTTAAATATTTTTTCCGAAGTTAGAAGACCTAAATACACAAATTCCCATATGTTTCAATTCATGAGCAAAAACCTTGTAAACTAGTGTTATTTGTTATTCATTAAATTTTAACCAAAAAATGTAAATTAATTTTTCAATTAAATATTTGATAATTTTGAAATTTATTATCACCTCGAGACTTTCTGATATCAAACAGAAAATGTTACAAGTCCCAAAAAGGACCTATAAGATGCAAAAGCACTTCTTCTTAGCTGTGATTATTTGTTATTATAAATCATACCAAATAATTAATAAAACTCCATTATCAGATTTCAAAAATATTTCGAATCATGGATTTTAGAAAGTTTTATATCTCTCCTGTAATATTTCTGAAAAGCTAACGAAATGATTAATTTTAAGACAAAAACACACCAAAGAAGTCAAATTTATTGAAAGTAGGTTTGTACATCGAATTCAACTTAACGTTTGGTAAAATCATCACTAAGTTTTTAATGAATCATTAGTAAGATTTAGCCCTAAACTTATAGAATTATGTGGAATTTATGTGATGTATGAGATTTATTAATTTTAGTCCCAAATTTTAAAAACCGGTTAACCGAGTGATAAAAACGGGATAAACCATTTAACCGAATATCAACATTTTAAATTAACCGGTTCGCAAAAAACTGAGATTTCGAAGAAAACCCGGCTTTTCGGTTAACTGGTTTATAAACACTATACAAGATCTTAGTCCACCAGATCTGTGGCATTTGAAAAGTTGATTTCAACTAATTTTTCTTTCTATATTAGACTTATTTGAGATGAATATTTTCTGGATATCGATATTTTTAACAGTTTTATGGTCGTTAAAGAGATTTTCGGCAGTGGGCCTTACATGGGAGCTGTGGGCAATTATGAAGATAATATATGTGTCAAATTATTGAAATACCTTCGAAATTGTGACCTTACTTTGCCCACAAGTTTACCAGGCAGCCAGACGGACAGACAGATGGACGGAGGGACATCGTTAAATCGACTCAGAAGGTGATTCTGACTTAGACTAATATTTTTGGGCGTTACAAATATCAGCGCAAATGTTTAATACCCTCCCCACTAAGGTGCTGTAGAGTATAACAATGTGCATTATATGTGATTGTATTCCATGTTCTCTCTATGCCGACCACTAATTTAAAAATAGCAGGTGAACAAATTTGAGGTTGTGAAGTAAATTTGCTTAAAAACTTGATTTTCTTTTGATACCAATATAAAGCATAAATATGAGAATTAATAATGTCGGGAATATATTGTCGGGTTAATGCCGACAGAGGTCCACTCTTTTCACAAAGTTTTGAAAATACTTCGCTTTACTGGTCAATGTAGCATCTAATATAATATTTCAGAGCATCGGCTGTATGTGGTTTATTCACTTCAACACGGTATTTCCAATGACAATAGTCAATCTGAGTTAAATCACAATATCAAAGCGGCCAATTGATATCGAAAAACCAAGAAATTACGCGGCCAGAAAATAGCGTCGTCTTACTAAAACCAAAGATCACTTAATGTCGCCATTAGTTTGTCTTATGTACAAACAATTTTAATAAATTGTTATTTGAATTCATTCATATATAATTTTAGACCATATAAATTTCAATATATAAATGTATCTCTAACAATTGGTCCAATTGAAAAACCATGTTAAAAGAAATTATAAAGGGGGACTTAGGTTGTCAGAAAATTTACCACGTAACCTCCATGTTGTTATAAATAGTGAGCTACATGCAGACAAAGTTGATCAAAGTGAGACACAATTTACAATTTGTTAAAATTGTTTGTACTGAAGACAACAAAATGGCCATAATTTGTTGTCCATATAGCTCATCAGCTATCCAATATTGAGATTACAAATTACATTACCAGCTAGGTTATGTCCTCCTTTACAATTTTTGTAAACATTGTATTTCAATTAAAGCAATAGCATAGTAGTTAAATCTAAAATTTATACTTATTTATATTTTGTAGATTTACGGTACGTATGATTAATATTAATTTCCATAACAAAGATAAATATCACTCATACAACAAGGTGTTCTTTTAACAAAATTTTTTATATGAAAAGCAAAATTTTTGCGCCAAAATTTTATAATTTTTATGGAAATATTTCAAAAATATATCGTTGTTCTGCCTGCAAAAGGGTTTGTGTGTAATTTTAAGAACATTTTTTATTTAAAATTTCCAAAATCGCCCCCTTAATAAAAGAATAGAGTATAATTTTTTTGTTAGTAGACACCTAGAACAAAAGTTATATTTCAATTGATTTTTTGACCCACTTTGTGGAAGTAAAGTTTCACCAAATTTGGTGTATATGCTTATACACTATTGTTTTATTGAGGGGACGATATTTGAGAACGGCTGGATGCGGTAGTTAATTAAGCAATTTTTAGCTTCACAATTAAAATTTCATATAAAAAATAAAGTTTTGCTTTCCTGAAAAGTAGTTTAAAAATAAATAGGCCATTTTGCAGACAAGATGACGGTATGTTAAAAAATACAAATAAATTTTACATTATACAGTAATTTTGACTATTTTGGCATCAAAGTGGATAGTAAATTTCCAACGGGGTCATTATGTTTGTTGCTAAACCACCAACATACAAACAAAATGAATGAATGACAGAATAAATAGATGAATATTAAATGATCATCAGCATCATCATAGACAATCAGACTCCTTGAGCAGAACACTCTGCAGGCAAGATTCTAAAATACAAGACAATAAACAAGAAAGGAGTCACGAACAATAAAAGAAACAACTATGAACAACTGAACAATGCAAAGAAAAATATATGAAATTAAATGGTTTATTTGCGGGCAAAAATAACAACAAAAAAACGGCTACCGACATTTGGCTGGTCAAAAAGATAATCGTTGGGAATCCTTAAACAGCCAAAAAAATAAAGAAAAGACACTTAAATAAATGAATTTGCCACAGTTAAGAATAAACGTGCGAATAAAAAACTGTAAAAGTATAGAAAAAATATAAAACACCAAGCAGATTTAACAAAGTGGCAAATGAGAGTAATCCTGGCTAATGCAGAACAGAACAGAACAAAACAAAAAAATAAATTAGCTTTATAACTTATAACAAAAAGAAAAAAAAAATAAAGCTATTTGATACGAGTACATGCGTCCTAAATGCTAGATGTCCTTATAAAACTAAAGGTTTGAAACAGCAAAAGAGTTTTACTACATCCCAGCTAAAACTGTTGCATAAACAGCGAATGTAAAACCCAGATATAGAGAGAGAAAGTAAAAGCATTAGTTGTGCAAATGGCTGTACAAATTGTTAAGGAATTTGTCACTGCTGCTGCTGCTGTGACCCACACTCACAGTGTGCCACAAAATGTTTAATGCATTTAAAATGCCATTAAATTTAAACATAAAAACCATGCACAAAGTGCATTTTTCAAATGCCAATGATAAATTTATTTGCCTGCAACAGCTAGTAAAGGGTGGAAAAGGAAACACCAATTTTGTTGCATAAAATGGCTTTCTGTTGGTGTTAATATAAAAACAAAATTTATGGTGTTTTTTACAATTTAAGGAAATAGTAAATTGAAGGCTTTAGCAACTGGCGCTTTTTAAGTTTGAAATAACAAATACATGTTACAGCTTTTATGTTATAGACCTAACTCAATTGTCAAAAACCACCATCAATTTCAATGGTAAAAAATGGTTTACTGAATTTCTTTGTGGCCGTACAAGCACCGAAGATGCCGAACGTTCTGGATCTCCAGATGAAAAAATTAAAATTTCTTTTAAAATTTCAATAATTTATATTTTATTATTATTTATGGGGGCTATGACCAATTATGGACCGATCACCATGAAATTAGGTCGTGTGATTTACGTCTATATGAAAGTTGTTTTTGATGAATTTTGTGTGTATATCAACATTTTTAAGCGATTTATGCACGTTAATGTGATTTTCGGAAGCGGGTCTATATGGGAGCTTAACTAATTATTGACCGATCGTAACAAAATTTGGTGACATAAATTTTGTATATATAAAACTTATTTGGAGCGCAATTTGTGGAGATACATTTATAAATTAAACATTTATGACCGATAAAGTCCAATTTCGGAAGGACATTTGTATGTGGGCTAGGTGAAATAATGCACCTATTTCAGCCAGTTTCAATAGGCTTGGTCCTTGGGCCGAAAAAATAATATGTACCAAATTTGATCGAAATATCTTCAAAATTGCGACCTGTACTCTTCGCACAGGGTTTACATGGACAGCCAGCCAGCCAACCAGATGGACGGACGGACATCTTTTAATCGACTCAGAAAGGGATTCGATCGGTATACTTTAAGGGGGGTGTTAGACTAATATTTCTGGGCGTTACAAACATCTGCACAAACGCATAATACCCTCCCCACTATGGTGGTGTAGGGTATAATAACGATATGCTGTTGGTTGGATATTGTAGACGTCTCACACATCTCACATGGCTCAGAGGTTTTAATTTTGAATGATCACTTGGGCAAGCATGGACACATGTGCAGTTTCCATTGCAAAAAATTATGAGTTAGGCCATGAGTTCACCATATTCTCCGGATTTAGCCCCGAGTTCAGTTCTAGTTCAGTTCTAGTTCAGTTCTAGTTCAGTTCTAGTTCAGTTCTAGTTCAGTTCTAGTTCAGTTCTAGTTCAGTTCTAGTTCAGTTCTAGTTCAGTTCTAGTTCAGTTCTAGTTCAGTTCTAGTTCAGTTCTAGTTCAGTTCTAGTTCAGTTCTAGTTCAGTTCTAGTTCAGTTCTAGTTCAGTTCTAGTTCAGTTCTAGTTCAGTTCTAGTTCAGTTCTAGTTCAGTTCTAGTTCAGTTCTAGTTCAGTTCTAGTTCAGTTCTAGTTCAGTTCTAGTTCAGTTCTAGTTCAGTTCTAGTTCAGTTCTAGTTCAGTTCTAGTTCAGTTCTAGTTCAGTTCTAGTTCAGTTCTAGTTCAGTTCTAGTTCAGTTCTAGTTCAGTTCTAGTTCAGTTCTAGTTCAGTTCTAGTTCAGTTCTAGTTCAGTTCTAGTTCAGTTCTAGTTCAGTTCTAGTTCAGTTCTAGTTCAGTTCTAGTTCAGTTCTAGTTCAGTTCTAGTTCAGTTCTAGTTCAGTTCTAGTTCAGTTCTAGTTCAGTTCTAGTTCAGTTCTAGTTCAGTTCTAGTTCAGTTCTAGTTCAGTTCTAGTTCAGTTCTAGTTCAGTTCTAGTTCAGTTCTAGTTCAGTTCTAGTTCAGTTCTAGTTCAGTTCTAGTTCAGTTCTAGTTCAGTTCTAGTTCAGTTCTAGTTCAGTTCTAGTTGAGTTCTAGTTCAGTTCTAGTTGAGTTCTAGTTCAGTTCTAGTTCAGTTCTAGTTCAGTTCTAGTTCAGTTCTAGTTCAGTTCTAGTTCAGTTCTAGTTCAGTTCTAGTTCAGTTCTAGTTCAGTTCTAGTTCAGTTCTAGTTCAGTTCTAGTTCAGTTCTAGTTCAGTTCTAGTTCAGTTCTAGTTCAGTTCTAGTTCAGTTCTAGTTCAGTTCTAGTTCAGTTCTAGTTCAGTTCTAGTTCAGTTCTAGTTCAGTTCTAGTTCAGTTCTAGTTCAGTTCTAGTTCAGTTCTAGTTCAGTTCTAGTTCAGTTCTAGTTCAGTTCTAGTTCAGTTCTAGTTCAGTTCTAGTTCAGTTCTAGTTCAGTTCTAGTTCAGTTCTAGTTCAGTTCTAGTTCAGTTCTAGTTCAGTTCTAGTTCAGTTCTAGTTCAGTTCTAGTTCAGTTCTAGTTCAGTTCTAGTTCAGTTCTAGTTCAGTTCTAGTTCAGTTCTAAAAAGTTAGTTAAAGAAATATATGTTAATAAAATGTATTGACATTTCTAATAATTTTATCTATTAGTTAATGAAACAAAACTTTTACTTTAAAATGTATTAATATTTCCAAAGTACTGTGGCTTAATAAAAAAATATGTTTTGTACTCCTTTGATGTTATATTGGAGATAATTTTTAATAATCTACATATATTTATTTCAATAAATTCTTTAATATTTATTAATATCCATTAAAATGTTTATGATAATTAGCAAAATATAAATCCTTTCAATTGAAAGTTTTCTTTATATCTACAACATAATGTAAAACTTTAAACAAATTGTTTATAATACATATTTAAGTTTGCAATATTTTGCTATGAAAAAATTAAGTTTTAAACTTAAAAGCAAAAAAAAAAGGAAAAACTAACTGCCAATTTATTATAAATTACCAGAAGAAGGAGTAATAGAGGGAGTGTTGGGAGGGAGGGTAATGGATAAAGTATAAATAAATGGATAAATAAATGATGATTAACATAAATTAGAAAAGATACTTTCTGTGTTGTTGCTGCTGCCTTACAACTTTAAAGCTTGACTAAATGTTTTCATTTAAAGCATAATTAATCCAATGAAAAACTATTTAAAAAACAATTTAAAATGTTTTTCAATGAAAATATAAATATTTTTTTTTTTATTATAAATGGGAATAAGGGGAAAATTGAGAGTTTAAGAAAATAAATTTAGAAAAATATGATTTTACTATTATTTATAGAGAAAATTAGTTTGTAATTATCAAAAAAGATGGGGAATTATTGGGGGGTTTTAATTAAAAGGATTTCAAATAATAATAACAAAACACGTGTATTAAAAAAATGTGTTGTAAGTAAAAAACGTAAATTTTGTTCATTAAAAGAGCTATATTCTGCTTTGCCGAATTTTATACCCTTCACCAAATTATACTTTGAAATAATTTTTTTTTTTCAAAATTTTTTTTTTTTAATTTATTAGCGAAAAAAATGTTATGGCAAAAATTTTTTTACATTTCTTTTAAATTTTTTTTTAATTTAAAAAAAAATAGTTTGTAAAAATGTTGAAATAGTTACAGTAAGCATACCCAATTATATGTTTTCTCGGCGTGTAATCAACAACAAATATTTGAGAAGAATTTTATACCCCTGGGTCCATTTATCGAGGACCTATCATGCCTTCAACAGGCGGACAGACAGACGGACATAGCTAGAAAGTCTTTTTGGTTCAATATTTCGAATTGTTTATATTTAAATATTTCCCTATACAATATTTCTTTAAAACTATTACTTTAAAATAATTTCCCTATGACCTTTAACATTTCATTTTAATTTCCCCCAGTTACACCTAAAAATCCGCCTCAATTCTTGATTACATCCTTGTTGCCATTATAACCTTAAATATCTTAAACTTTAATCAATTTCCTTTACTTTACTTCCTTTTCCCTCTGTTTTTATTTTGCATTTCTTTATAATTATTAGAAATTTTAATTTTGTAAACCAACTAAAGAATTGTTGCGTATTTAACAAAACTCCCCTTTTAATTGTACATTTTCTATTCTTTTTATATATTTTACTTATTACGGAGAAAAAAATGAGCATTGAAACAAATAATAATAAACATGAAAATAAAGTAAAATGTTCAAAGTTCAAAGTATCTGGAGCAGTAATGCAGTTACCTGTATAAATAGATGCCATAATAATGGCAAACATAAGCAAGATATCGAAGTGTTTCTGTGGTAACCACAAATGTTTAATGGTTGACTGGTTGCAATCTTATGTACACGAAAATTTATAGATAATTTGGAGGGAAATTGTAAGAAATGTGGGTAGAATATGAAGACAAGCCAGATATGTGGAACACTAAATATGACGTCTTAAAAGGTTTATCATTAAGCTCTTCCTAGCTTTAGATTTTTTATTCATCGATGTCCTTATGTCACAATGTCTGCCGCGACTTTGGTGGGAGGCGCGCATCCGAAATATCATTAGTCTGAATTTGACCGATGTCATGGGTTATAATGGTTTTAAGGGCCGCTGTAGTTTGCATCTTATTCGCACAAAACCGCACTAGAAAATCATACGATCTCGGTGGCTAGTTCTCTTCATCACCACGTGAGATGACCATGCCCTCAAATAGCTTGTGCAGAATGTCCAAAGTGGCATGTAGTGCCGTCCTATTGAAAGCCATGATGGCCTGGCAAATGCAAGTCAAATGATAAAATAATTATGTATAATTTCTTGTAATTTGTTTAATTTTTGGAAAGATCTGAATTCCTAATAATTTTTCCAAAAATTTTTTGTTGATATTTTTTTTCCAAATTCTGGCTAAGATTTTGTTATTTTTCATTTTCTACTGCCATGAAGTGTAGCATCTTTTAGAAGCCCTGTGTTGGTTGGCTTTTTTGCAGTTCATAGCAAATTTGTATGGAAATAGTGTTATTTGTAGGTTAAAGTCATAAGAAGAAAACGAAGGATATGAAAAAAAAGTAATAACAAACAAGTCCTGTGAGTGCACTGAACCATGGCAAATGGTTTTCTACGTATTTATTTTGTGTTGTCTTTTCTCTCTCTCTCAGTTTAAAGATTCTAACATAATTTGTTGTATAATTTTTTGTGTAGCATCGTTTTGTTTTAAGCCATATGAATGTCCTTTTACACGTTTCCATCTCCTATTTTTATGCAGGCCATAAAAACTGTAAATGAATGGGTGTGTTTTGTTCATAGACAAGGATGTGTGTATGAATTATGTTTTTTTGTGTAGTTGTTGGTTGGTATGTGCCACATAAGATTGTGTTTATTTATTTATTTTTTTTCTGTTGTGATGTCCTTTGGTCCTGCTCCTTGGTTGTTTGTTATAACATCATAAAATTATATATATTTTTTGTTTGTTTTCACCTTTTCTACAATACAAATTTATGGCATTGTGTGGTAATTATAAGGTTTGTAACATATTAAGAAAAATTACAGAAAATAGTGATTTTAAAATCATATCTTTTTATTTCATTATTGGCTGATTTTCAATAGATGGCGTATCTTTTGAACGCAGCTTCTGTTTTTAATAACTATTATGTTATTTTAAAAGATACATATCTGTCAGTTATTCTAATTTAGTTACACAGTGCAAAAAAAGTAACCATATACGGACACCACTACGTGATAAAAAAC